>NC_041233.1:6637232-6666817 GCF_002837175.3 Physeter macrocephalus | reverse complement strand
AATAGGGCTTCCCTGGTGGCACAGTGGTTGAGAGTCCGCCTGCCGATGCAGGGGACACAGGCTCGTGCCTCGGTCCGGGAAGATCCCACATGCCGCGGAGCGGCTGGGCCCGTGAGCCATGGCCGCTGAGCCTGCGTGTCTGGAGCCTGTGCTCCGCAGCGGGAGAGGCCACAACAGTGAGAGGCCCACGTACCGCAAAAATAAAAATAAAGTTATTAAAAAATGTTATATGAATGAAATCATATGGTATGTAACCTTTTGGGATTGGTGCTTTTTCACTCAGCTTAATTCCATAAAGATTCATCCAAGTTGTGCATGTTAATGAGTCCCATTTTTAAATTTAGCTGAAGAATGTTTTATGGAATTTTTAGACTGAACTCACTTTGTAAATATCAGTTTCTCTTCGATTAATGTATACTTTGAGTAGTGGATAAAAGCATAGCTTTTAAAGTGAAATAGACTTGTGACTTAAATCTCATGTCTACTTTGGAAAAATTATTTTAACCTTGCTAAGCCTTAATATGAAGATAATAATACCATTTCTTAGGGTATTTAAAGAATAAATGAGTTAACATATGTAGTGGTCTTAGCATCATGCCTGTCACGTAAGTGTTCCATAAATGGCAGTCTAAAAGAAAGAGTTACTACAGCAATATTATTACAGCCTGTGATTTCTAGGTTAATCTTGGAAGAAGTTGCCATAACATTCCAATGACTGTTTGGATTTTATATATGTTTAGTCAAGGGAGAAAGCATTCAATAGCTTTCTTTTTGACCGCTGAACAAGAATGTTTAGTTCTTCAGAATGGGTATATCTAATCCTTCTATTGCTTTTTATTTAATTGACCATTATAAAAAAGTGACTGCTTTAAATGTTATATATCTTAATCAGCAAATACTAGCTAAGTTGAATGCATAATTTATCTTTTTATGTAATAGTACAGATTTGTTAAGATTGAAACATCAGTAGTTTACATCTTTTCAATTATATACATGTTTCCACCTAGGTCACTGGTGTCCTGGATGACTGCTTGTGTGATGTTGATAGCATCGATAACTTCAACACCTTCAAAATCTTCCCCAAAATAAAAAAGCTGCAAGAACGAGACTATTTCCGTTATTACAAGGTATAGTTATAATTTCAGATTCCGTTGGTACTAAAGATTTTTACATAGCTCTCTACAGGTGAGACTCTTTTGGAAACCCATTTCTATTCTTCTCAGCACCCTGTGTGTATCCTGTATCATTGGAATGTATTAAGTATTGCAGTGAAAACCTATTAGTCTTTTTGAATCCTAAGGATCTGAACTCCCTTCCTATGTTTGGGGAATTTCTCATTGTTCAATTTGGGTTTTGAGGCAGAGACTCCTTCCTCTACAGAAGTTGAAAATGCCCGGGACTTATTTTATCAGCCTCCCTTGTAACTTAGGTTCTGTCATCTAGACACATCTACCCAGGCTCTGAGTTGTGCTGATGGCATTGTCATGTGCTGTCGTTGTTAGTGGTACACGGTTCCACAGCAGCATTTGTTGGATAACTCACTGTGACAGGTGGCAAAGCAGCCTGAGGATAGAAGCAGAACACCATCCATAGTAAGACTGCAGCATTGGTTCTTAAGTCTAACAATAGTCCACTCTGGACCATTTCAAATTAATCAATGGTAGTTTAAAGGCAGTAGCAATAACACAAATTCAAAAGAACAATGGTTTAAAAGCTGCTGTTGTGTTCTTGCTCTCAGTATTTGGTTGGGTTTATAATTTCTTTGATTTTCATTTTTAGTTTATTTTGAAAAGTAAGCATGATTTCCTTTTTTATCCTGTTACTGTATAGGTTATCTTAGTCTTTTAAATATTTTTTTATACATTTATTTATGTATTTATTTTTGGCTGCGTTGGGTCTTCGTTGCAGTGTGCGGGCTTTCTCTAGTTGCTGCGAGCAGGGGCTACTCTTCGTTGCGGTGCACAGGCTTCTTATTGCAGTGGCTTCGCTCTGCAGAGCACGGGCTTTAGGCGCACAGGCTTCACTAGTTGTGGCACTTGGGCTCAGTAGTTGTGGCTTGCGGGCTCAGTAGTTGTGGCTCACGGGCTCTAGAGCGTAGGCTTAGTAGTTGTGGCGCATGGGCTTAGTTGCTCCTCGGCATGTGGGATCTTCCCAGGTCAGGGATCAAATCCATGTCCCCTGCATTGGCAGGTGGATTCTTAACCACTGCGCCACCAGGGAAGTCCCCAGTCCTTAAATATTTTTGAAGGTTAAAAAATAAAACTTCCCAAATAATGTAAGTTGTGCAGAAAGATAACAAAGTCAAGACCTAAAGATTTGGGAACCCATCCCCTTTTCCCATCAGCACCAAGAATATACAAAAAAGTGAATGTTTCTCCTCTATACAAAATCCTTTAGGAATACAGTTTCCATAAACTTTTTTCAAAAAGAAATCTATACCTAAGCCAACTATTGTCTAACATTCTAGACATTTTACATATAAACAACACAGGTTCCAATAGCTTCTTCAAATTCCCACTCCTATGTCTATAAGTCTGTCTGAATTTGTAACTGCTTTCTCTTGCTTCCTTTCTACTGCTAGGCTTAACCATATGAAATTGTTGCTTTTAGAGGTCAGAATGGTTGAATGTTGCCAGTTTATGGTTCAGTCTAATACAGTGAAGGAAGTGTTCCTTCTATCAAAGACCATCCCTTCACAGGACGTCCAGATCACATGTCCACTCAATATGTCATGGCCCTCACTCTTTCACTCCTGCCTTTTGGGATTATATCTTCTGTTTCTGTATCCCCATAGGTCTGGTCAATAGTAGGCACTCAAATACTTGAATAAATGAATGAATATCTCATTGAATCTTTATACTGAATTCCTGTTAGGTCAACATTATCCACATTTTCCAGAGAATAAACAATGGTTTAGGTATCCTAAGGTAGGGGACTTTTGTTGGCTTACAAATGAACAGAAGTTTTATTAAGAAAAGGTGTGGAGCAGCTCACAAAATTGAAAGATAAGCTGAAGAAGCATATTTCAGAAAAGACAGAAATTATAGCAGGAACTAATGGCCATTCTCTTCATGATACCGCCAAAATTTTGGATCAAATTAACCATTTTCCCATATTTTAATATTACACAAGAGTCAGATTTCTGGGAAAGAGGGTCTAAATTGGTCTAGGTAGGGTCATATAACCCCACCTCTTGACCAAAGGACAATTTGGTTAATAGTCCTATTTGCATTTGCATATTGTTTCTGCAAGGGAAATTAGGGGATGTTGCAGAAGGAGGAAAAATGAAAGTTGAGTAGGCAGAAATAACAATGTGGTCCTTGGCTAGCCAACATACAATTCATCATCATACATGCAATTTTAAAAATGTTCCAACCAACATAATGAAATTACTGTGTATGTAACCGGAATATATTCGTACCCTTTCCCAAAGGAGGGTAATGCATTGATCTAGTTAATCCAGTTAGCTTCAAGTCTAGGATATGTGGGTGCTATCTACTCTTCTTGTAGTTCTGTCAACCTATGAATTTAAAAAAAAAAAGGAAATTTGACGTAGAGTACATTAGTAGTGGAAGAGGAAAGCTAAGAGAAGAGGTTAATTTTAAACACACATACATGCTTATGATTCAGCAAGCAAGGAAATACAGGTAGAAGTAACAGTCTACCTCTATCAACTGGTCACTTGGCTGCTATAGCTTGTATTTATATTTTCTCTCTTCTACTATCCGTTACATTCCTTTTTTGCCAAGTATTTATTGAATAATTACTTTGTAGCAGAGTGTATTCTAGGTGCTGTGGATACAATAGTGAATAAAACAAAGCCTCTCACCTTATGAAACTTTTTATATGATTAGGGAGACAGACAATAAACAAGTAAACAAAATAGCATTTACTTTATAATCATAGGAAATTACATGGAGAAAAATAAAGTTGGAGATAGAGGATAATGGGAATGGGGAAGGTAGGTAGCCCTATTTTAAAGAAGGTGGTGAGGAAAGGAAGGCATTCCTGCTGTGCCATTTGAGCAAAGACCTACCTAATGTGAAAGAGTCACCCATGACAAGATCTGGAGAAAGAACATTCCAGGGAAGGGGAGTTGAACCACAGGTATAAAGGCGCAGAGTGTTTGAAGACCAGTATAGCTGGAGGAAAGTGAATGAGAGAGAGAGTTGGAGAGGTAGGTAGGGGCCAGATTAAAAAAAAAAAAAAAAAAAAAAAGAAAAGGAATTCCCTGGAGGTCCAGTGGTTGGGACTCCGCGCTCTCCCTGCCAAGGGCTGGGTTCGATCCCTGGTCGGGCAACTAAGATCCCGCAAGCCACTTGGGGTGGCCAAAAACAAACAAACAAAAAAACCCCTATGCTTTCATCTAAGCATTTAAATCAAAATTTGAGAATTAAACAATGACTTAATACGTCCCTGTAGTTTGGGGTTTTTTTTTAACCACAGTAAGGCTGTTGGATCCAAAGTGTGATAAGAAGCTATTGGAGGAATTTGTACTAAAGAGACTGTATGGGTGTGAGGCAGGAAACAGAGAAAGCACTTCTGAGGCTATTGCAGTAGTCCAGCTGAAAGATGATATGGATTTGGAATAGGCTAGTAGAGTTGGGAAAGGTGAAAAATGATCGAATTAGTACCATATATGAAAGGTAACACAGCAAGCTCTTCTGATAGATTGAATGTAAGGTGTGAGGGTACAAGTGGACTCAGAGATGATGCCTAAGTTTTGAGCATGTTACCAAAAGTAAAATATATATATCATGGCCAAGTGGATTTCATTCCAAGAATGTAAAGATGAGGCTTTTAGGTCTTCAACAAGATTCAGTACACATTCCTGATTTTTTTTTTTTTTTTTTTTTGCGGTACGCGGGCCTCTCACTGTTGTGGCCTCTTGCGTTGTGGAGCACAGGCTCCGGATGCGCAGGCTCAGCGGCAGGCTCAGCGGCCGTAGCTCACGACCCCAGCCGCCCCACAGCATGTGGGATCCTCCCGGACCGGGGCACGAACCCGTGTCCCCTGCATCAGCAGGCGGACTCTCAACCACTGCGCCACCAGGGAAGCCCAACATTCCTGATTTTTTAAAACGTTGACAAAGTAAGAATGACGGATACTTCCTTAACATGATAATTTCAACCCTAACATCAGCACTGCCAGCACCTTACTTCTGGGGAAACACTAGAGCAATTCTCCCTTAGGTCAGGAACCATGAGGAGGGCGTACCTACTATCTCCTTTACTGTTGGACCAAATTGGCCAGTATAGTCAAACAAGAAAAAACAACTAGAGGCATAAAAATTTTAAAAGAATAAATAAAGCTATCTCCATTTATAAATGACAAAGTAGACCTAGAAAACTAAATTATTAAATGAACACAAATAATAAAAAATGCATTAAGATAGCAGGTTATAAATATAATGTTGAAAAATCAATATCTGCATAAATACAAACAATAACAAGTTAGAAGATATAATGGAGAAGAAATCCCCATTTACACTAGCAAAAAGAAGATAAAATATATAGGAATAAATGTATCAAGAAATGTGCAAAATCTAAAGGAAGAACACTTCAAACCACTCCTGAAAGACATAAAACTAGGCTCGAACAAATGGACAGATGTCTTTTGTAGCATAAAGATGTTAATTCTCTCCCAAGTTAATATATAAATTTAATGTGAACCCAATAAAAATACAAGTAGTTTTTTTCTGGAACCGGACAAGTTGTCACAGGTTAAGTCCCCTGGGAAGCTGACTCTGAGACAGTGATTAGTGTCCAAGAGGTTAATTAGGGACAACTCTTGGAACCAACAACATAGGGAAGGAAAAGGAAGGGAGGACATCAGGACTGGGCAAAGGGAGAAGTAAAGCTGTGATGCAGCCTCAGAGAAACCTCAGGTGACCCTTTGTGGGAGTAGTTCTTAAGATGGAATAACCCCCTAGAGCTGTCCCTACTTCAGAGGCATGTCTAGGCCTTTATATCCTTACACCAGTCATTGAATGAAGGGCATTGTAGGAAGGGGTAGTGCCACCTTGGAGAAAGTGGCTCTCTTTGGCTGAAGTTGAATGCCTGCAGTGTTTCCAGGGCTGGGGTAAGAGCCTTTCCTTCCTGAATGGTGACCTGAGTAGTGTGTTGCAGCGTCTATCACAACCCACTCCTTAACACTGTGTATTAGTTATCTATTGCTACATAACAAATTAGCCTAAAATTTAGCAACTTCAGCAGACCGAGAAGGTGGCATTTGAGGAAGACCTGAAGGGAATGAGAAAGCAAGCCATGTGGATATCTGGAGAAAGCACATTTTAGGCAGAGGGGACAGCAAGAGCAAAGGCCCTGAGACCGTGGTGTGCCTCATGTATTTGAGGAGCAACAGAAGGGGCAGGAAGCTAGGGAACCAGCCCATGGAAGGCATTCTCAGCCATTGAATTGGATTTTGAACTGAGCTGATTTTCAGAGGTATCGTATGTGGGGTGAGAAAGGGAAGAGTCAAGGATGATGCCATGATTTTGGCCTGAAGAACTAGAATAATGGAGTTGCTGTTTACTGAGATGGCAAGAATTACTAGAGGGTAGAGCACAGTTTGGGAGGTGATAATAAGTTTGAGGTGCCTGTGTGTGTCCTGTGGAGATGCCAGGGAGGAGGTGGATTTACAAGCCAGGAGCTCAGGGGAACCTGCAATTCCCAAGCATGCCAGGCAATCTTAAGCTTCTTTGCCTTTAGACTTCCGGATCCCTGTGCCCAGAAATCTCTTCCTCTAGGAAACTTCTAGTCATACCCACTTTACGTGTTACCAAGGAGGCCTTCCTGAGACCCCGCAGGCACAGTTGACCACTCTCTCCTCATGTTGCCAGTCTCTACTTATTTTTGCCTCTTCCTTGTAATGTGGTTATTATTTACTTCACCTAGCATGTATTTACTGAGGTGTCTATTATGTGTGCTAGGCACTGGGATACAATAATGAATCAGGCAAAAGCCCTATCCTTACAGTCAGGGTTGCAGACAATAAATAATATTCAAGTCTTGATAAGTGCTATAAAAGCATGTAAAACAGCATGTGGGGTGTGTATCGAGCACTACTTGAGAGAGTCTGGTCAGAAAGGTCTCTCTGCTGAGGTGATACTTGAGAGTGCCCTGGAGGAGGTGAGGGGATTGAGCTATAAGAGACCTGGAGGAGCCACCAGCACAGGCACAGAGAACAGCCACCGTAAAGGCCCTGAGACAGGAAGGAGCTTGATGTGTCTCCAGCAAGGCCATTGTGCCTGGAGGACTTTGGGAGGAGATAGGTCAGACAGGTGGGCAGGAGACCAGGAGATGGAGTGCCTGTGGATTTACTCTAAAGGTGAGAGGAAGCCATGGGATGGTTTTGAGCAGGGATTGGTATGCTCTGAGTTGTTTCAAAGAGATGATCATGGCTACTGTGTAGAGATGATGATCATCTTTACTGTGTAGAGAATAGATGGTGGTAGGAGTAGGGAGACTTGCAGTAGTCGGGGCAGGGGCAGGTGGTGACAGAAGAGGTGGTGAGAAGCGAGTAATGAACTGTTTGCAGGGGATAAAAAAGGAAGGAGACGAGAATAAAACTTTGATTTTGGGCTTGGGCAATGCATGTGGATGTCCTATTGAATTACCATCTTCCTGTTAGGTTTAGAATATGAAAATGCAGAGTTTGTAGCATAGTAAAATGTCCTGCATGATCTTGTCTATCTCTACCCTCATTTCCTGTCACCCTCCGCCTTCCCCACTAAAAGTCAGCTAAACTAAGTCAGTGCCTTGTCACCTTTCCACACACACGCTTCCTCCAGCTAAAACGCTCCCTCCTCAGACACCTGCATCCACCAGCCCCGTTATTTTCCATCACAGAACTCTGGATTTTCCTTTGTAGTACTTGCCACAATTTGTAATTAAATCAACACGCAAATATATAATTCCTTTTCCCTCCAGGAAACTGTAAGTTGCAGGGGAAAAGTGCTTTTTCTGCCTCTTTTTCCCCTAGAGCCTACACAGTGCCTGATGCATAGTGGGTGCTCAGGGCACATCTGTTAAGTGAGTGGGTGCCTGGGAGAACTCAGTGAGGTGATAGTAAGGGGCTGGGAGACATTAGAGTGTCCCGAAATGCTTTCCAGGCTCTGCAGATGAGCAGTGTGCTTGGACTGTATTCCTTTTTGAAGTGTCAGAGGACTAATAGCAGTCATTTATTTTTAAAAATAAGTATTATACCAGGGATGTCCGAAAACTTCAGTCATTTTAACTTCTGAGCTATATAGATGCCTCAGGATAGGATGCTTTTCCTTCACCACTGGGTCCCTGGAGCCCAGCACAGTGATACTTAGCACTGCAGGACTGTGACACACACTGACTAATGCTCATTCATTCTTTCTCTCGAGGTCAACCTGAAGCGACCGTGTCCTTTCTGGGCAGAAGATGGCCATTGTTCAATAAAAGACTGTCATGTAGAGCCTTGTCCAGAGGTAAAATCAATTTTTTTTTAATTGAGAAAAGAAATGCTTTCTCTTAGACTTTTAGATAAGCACGACCTGTGCATTTTAGGCTAATGTCAAAGCATTTGGACTTGTCGTCAAATTCATATGGTCTCAGCTCTCTTCTTTTTAACCAGATTACAGAAGATTTATTCTGTACTTGCCACCAAAATGGGTGTGTAGACAGTCTTGTATCCAGTGGTGTTGGTGACTGGATGTGGAAATATAGTCTGATTCTAAAATGGAGGCCTGTTCTAGGACTGGATCTGCAGTTGGCTCTTATTTCATGCTTTATTGAATCTGCATCTTGTTTCATGGGCAAAGAAAATGCTACTGGACCTTAAGTTCAAATTTAGAGTGGAAATTAGAGTGCAAAAACTTGGGAAATTCAAGGCTTGGAGTTAGATCTTTCCTTGGTCTTGTTACATTGGGTGGGGGGAAAAGGGCTGTACTTGTTAGTAAGGGAACGCTACATTTTAGACTTCGTTTTTTGACATCTAGCATAATTAATTATATTCCTCTTCAACAGTAATTAGTTATTTCCATTTTACTTTTTGCTTTTCTTACCTAACCAGTAAGTCTAGTTTTTTGCCTTTAAAAACAGGAAAAAAACATCTGAACCAATATCGTTTCTAAACGGAAAATTTTAAAAATAATTATTTACGTTTTCCTTTAAGAATAAAATGTTTTAACTTTAGTTTGAAATCATTTCAGACATACAGAAAAGTTGCAAGAATAGTACAAACGATTCCCATATACTTTTTAGCCAGATTCCCTAAATGTTAATGTTTATCAAGTTTGTTTTATTAATCCCTCTATATGTATATATTAATATTATTATTTTTTGAACCATTTAGGTATGTAACCAACATGATGATCTTTTACCCCTAAATACTCCAGTGTGTATTTCTTTAAAAACAAGATTATTAACCACAGCATAATTAGCAAAATCAGGAAATTAACATTTCTGCAATACCAAAGTCTACTCTGTAGACCTTAAGCACACATTGCCAGTTGACTTAATAAGGTGCTTTCAGAGCAGCAGCAACGAACTTTCTGATCCAGAATCGTGCCTTGCATTTGGATGTCACATCTCTTTAGTTTTTTAATCTGGAAGAGTCCCTCAGTATTTCTTTGTCTTTTGTTGTCTTGACTTTAATGAACTCCCTCCCGCCCTTCCTTTCTTTTTTCCCTCCCTCCCTTCCTTAAAATACACCAGTTATTTTGTAGAATCCCCCTTATTTGGGGTTTTCCTGGTCTTTCCTAATTATTAGATTAAGGTCATGCGCTTTGGGCAGGTACACCATAGAAGTGATGTGTCCTTCTCAATGCCGTATAGGAGGCACATGATGTCATCTTGATCATGTGGTTATGGTGGTGTTTGCCATATTTCTTCATGGTAAAGTGGGAAAATTTTTTGAGACTATGAAAATATCTCATTTTTTATCATATTTTTGCCATCATAAGTTTTAGCATCCATTGATGATTCTTGCCTGAATTAATTATTTACATGATGGTTGTCAAATAGTATTTTCTGATTCCGTTTCTTCTACATTTATTAGTTGGCATTCTACTGCAAGTGAGAGCTTTTTCTTTCTTTATTGTATGTTTATGTCAATATATATCGTTACCATCATTAGTTTTTTTATAACAGCTTTATTGAGACATAATTCACATACCATAAAATTCACTCATTCTGAACTGCACAATTCAGTGAGTTTTAGTACAGAATTGTGCAACCATCACCACTATCTAGTTGTAATGCGTTTTCATCACCCCAAAAAGAAACCCCTGCCCATTAGCGGTCACCCTGTTTCCTACTCCCTCTTCCTGCTGGAAACCACTAATCCACTCTCTGTCTCTACAAATTTGCCTATTATGGACACCTAATGTGAATAAAATCATACAATATATGGTCATTTGTGACTGGCTTCTTTTGCTTTGCATAATGTCTTGAAGGTCCATCCATGTTGTAGCGTGTATCAGTACTTCATTCTATTGCTGAATAATATTCCATTGTATGGGTATACCTCATCTTGTTTATTCATCAGTTGATGGACATTTGGGTTGTTTGCACTTTTTGGCTACTATGAATAATGAATAAATATCCAGGCACAAATATTTGTGTGGACATATGTTTTCAATTCTCAAGTATACTTTGGAGTGAAATTGCTAGATCATATAGTAACTTTAACTCTTTTTTTTTTTTTTTTTGCGGTACGCGGGCCTCTCACTGTTGTGGCCTCTCCCGTTGCGGAGCACAGGCTCCGGATGCGCAGGCTCAGCGGCCATGGCTCATGGGCCCAGCCACTCCACGGCATGTGGGCTCCTCCCAGACCGGGGCACAAAGCCCTGTCCCCTGCATCGGCAGGCGGACTCTCAACCACTGCGCCACCAGGGAAGCCCAGTAACTTTAACTCTTGAAGAACTGCCAAACTCTTACCATTGTGCTGTACAATTTTACATTGCCTCTAGCAATGTATGTATGATGGTTCCAGTTTCTCTACATACTTGTCAACACTTATACTGTCTTGTCTTTTATTTTAGCCATGCTTGCATATGGCATCTCATTTTGGTTTTGATTTGCATTTCCCTGATATCAAGCATCTTTTCAGGTGCTTATTGGCCATTTGTATGTATTTGTCAGAAAAATGTCTATTCAAATCCTTTGCCCATTTTTTTTTTTTTTTTTTTTTTTTTTTTGGCGGTACGCGGGCCTCTCACTGCTGTGGCCTCTCCCGTTGCGGAGCACAGGCTCTGGACGCGCAGACTCAGCGGCCATGGCTCACGGGCCCAGCCGCTCCACGGTTTGTGGGACCTTCCCGGACCGGGGCACGAACCCGTGTCCCCTGCATTGGCAGGCGGATTCTCAACCACTGCGCCACCAGGGAAGCCCCTTTGCCCATTTTTAAATTGAGTTGCCTTTTTATCACTCAGTTGTGAGAGTTACTTGGTTTTGCACAATATGTGTTTCTGAGTTGTTTTTATGGTAAAATAATCAGTTATTTATTGTCTACAGTGGATTATCCTCTGTAGTCTTAAATTTCTAATAAGAATAAATGAAGGTGTTTATTTGCATGTAAATCCCCAACATAAGAAATCTAACATAAGTATTTAAAAATTTCTGTCTTTTCCTTTCCCAGTGTCGTTCTCTTTCCTTTCTTTCCAGAGATAAAAACTATCCGTCTATGTTTTTTCTTTCAGCTAATGTGAGGATATTTGTATTTCTCTCTCTGGGGAAAATTCAGTAGGCGTTTCATATTGAACCCAAACTTGTCATGATACAGAGTTACAGTTTGCATTCTATAACTTGAAGTCTAATTTAGTCGTGAGGCTCACTTAATTTTGTAATTTGCAGATTACTTCATATTGTTAGTGGCAACAACCAGGTTTATTTCATGTTTGATTTTAGTTATTAACTTTACATTTATCATTACTTTTTAAAAAATATTTACTTGGCTGCGTCGGGTCTTAGTTGGGGCACGCAGGCTCAGTAGCTGTGGCTTGCAGGCTCTAGAGCGCAGGCTCCGTAGCTGTGGCACGCAGGCTTAGTTGCCCTGTGGCGCACAGGCTTAGTTGCCCTGTGGCATGTGGGATCTTAGTTCCCCAACCAGGGATTTAACCGGCGTCCCCTGCATTGCAAGGCAGATTCTTAACTATTGGACCGCCAGGGAAGTCCCCTATCATTACTTTTAATAATTCTTTTTTGTGATTTTTATGTTATTCATGATGATCATCTGTGGTGCTTATCCCCATATTTCTCAATAGCCTGTATTAAGATTTGCTTAAGTCAGGTTACTGCATTCAGCATCAAACCTTTTAAAAAGCTGCTAGTACTTTGGTTTTAGCATATTATATTTGTTAGAGGACAACAGTAATGAGAGGGCATTTTAATAAGTATTCCTTTTTTTTTTTTTTTTTTTTTTTTTTTTGCTGTACGCAGGCCTCTCACTGTTGTGGCCTCTCCCGTTGCGGAGCACAGGCTCCGGACGCGCAGGCTCAGCGGCCATGGCTCACGGGCCCAGCCGCTCCATGGCATGTGAGATCCTCCCGGACCGGGGCACAAACCCCTGTCCCCTGCATCGGCAGGCGGACTCTCAACCACTGCGCCACCAGGGAAGCCCTAGTATTCCACATTTTAAGTTCAGGGTCTGATAACTGTAACTGCTACATTTGACTTGAGTTTTATAGTTTTCCCTCTTCTGCCTTCTGTTAGTGGTGCTAGAAAACACTGAGATGATAAAATATTGGCAGCAAGTGACATTTTAACTATATGATATTGGGGGGAATTTCTTATCATTCTTATTTACATTCTTCAGCCTGACAGAAAAATATTTATTCTGAATATTTGACTAAACTTTATCTATGAAACATGAAAAAGTTTTAATGGGTAATTTGCAATTAATTTGATAGCCCATAGATTCAAATGTTGGAAATCAGTTCCCTGAGTTGATCAGAGGATCAACCTGGGATTGCCTGCTTTCAGATATGATTTTTGCTTAAGATTGTGTTTGATAAACCAGTTGTAATAATTCATAGATTTATTTAAGCCTGAAACTAATCATTGGTTTTACAGAAAAGAAAGACCTACGTGAAGTTCTTACATTGGTAAACCCTAGATTACCTAGATTGGTAAGCCCTAGGTTAATCATATGAGCCAAGGAAACTTTTTTTTTTAATCTTATTGAAGTGTGGTTGATCTACAATGTTGTTAATTTCTGCTGCACAGCAAAATGACTCAGTTATACATATATATACTTTTTCATATTCTTTTCCATTTTGTTTTTTCACAGGATATTGAATATAGTTCCCTGTGCTGTACAGTAGGACCTTGTTGTTTATCCATCCTATAGATAATAGTTTGCATCTGCTAATCCCAAACTCCCAGTCCATCCCTCCCCCACCTCCCCTTCCCCTGGCAACCACAGGTCTGTCAAAGAACTTACTCTTGCTTTCTAGTATTAATTCAAAAGTATCTAAATTTCAAATGTCAACTTAGAGCAGAAATTTAAATTAAGCATAATATATTTCAAATATTTTTTAATTTTTAAAAATTGTTTCTGTGGAAAGAACATTTATGGAAAAAGTGATTTTGCTAGGTTTTTTTTCAAACCTAAAAATTATGTAACCTATTAATTACTGCATTGAGAGTTATTAGAGCTGATTTTGACACTCTTTGTTTCAGTTTTCTATACTGTGATTTACAAGTCTGTCAATTGGGATAGTTCTTTACCTTTCACCTCAGGAGGTAGTATGAAAACAGAATTTGAATGAATGTATATTTTCTCCTCATGGACGAAAATAGCCTTTGAATTAGAACAGTGGCATTAATAATTCATGAAGAAATCTCAAAAAATATAAAGATCATTTTCTAAATTTTTGTATTTGTTCTTCTTTTAAGAGTAAAATTCCAGTTGGAATTAAAGCTGTGAGTTCTAATAAGGTGAGTCACTTTTCTTCATAAATATTTCTGCTTTACATAGTGAACCTTGCCCCTTACTGCTTGCTGTAGTTGCTGAAGAGAACCATGATATGGTTAGTTGGGAATGGACACATTTTTGTCTGAGAATCCCAAATCCTTAATTTTGTAGCAAGCAGTGAGGTGTAGTGTATTCTTTACAATTAAACTATATAGCTTCTTTTGAAATACTTTAGTTGTGTTTTTAGAACTTCTAGAATAACTATAAAGTACTGTAGTCAGTGTCAGTTTACCTAATCAAGAGGCTTTTTGTCAGGCATGTATTTTTACTCTTCTGTTTCAGCTGTTTTCAACTATTTCAGTCATTCAGGATTATATTGTATAGAGTAAACAATTATCAAGATATTTTGAGCATAGTACTTTTCAATGGCATTAAAAGCTTATCCTTTTCCTCTTATGGGGTATGTCATAATCTACTTGGCCATTCATATGTTTTTAATTAACAGTGTATTTCTAGCTTTTCACTGTCATACATATGTAATAAAGATCATCCTACCTTCTCTCTCTGCTTCCCTATGCATCCTCTCTCCATTTTCTTGTGCTCTCTACCTTTGCAGTCTTTTGTTTGCACTCCCTCTTTTATTTATTTTTGTTTCAGATCTGCAATAAATAGTATAAAGACAATTGAAATCCCTTCTGAACTCCTTCCCAATCCCATTATATTTCCTCCCTCCCTAGAGCTAGCCACTTTGCTGAAGTTGATGTCTATCCTTCTGTGATACTTTTTCTTTTTATATTGTATTATACATGTATCCACAAGTAATATATAGATCTGTTATACGAAATTTTAAAAAAATTTTAATATTATATTTTGTATTTCTTCAAGTTAAAAACATTTTTTTTACTTTATATTTTTACATAGTATTGTGCTTTTGAAATTTTGTCTCTGCTAATATATGTAGATTTTATTAATTTTAATAGCTGTAAAATATTCAATTGTATAGATATTTGTATAATTGTGTGAATAGCCAGTCCTCTGTTGATGGGCATTTCAGTTGTTTTCAGGTTTTTGCTATCACAGACAATGACGCACTGGCATCTTTGTCTTTCATCGAATTGTGCACATATGTAAGAGTTTCTCTAGGTCTATATTTAGAAGTAAGATTGCTGGGCCAAAGGGGATGCCTATCTCAACATTACAAGAGAGTACCAAATAACTTTCTAAAGTGTTTTTTGTTTTTGTTTTTAAACGTTGCTCTGGTTGTGGATTCAGCAGTGGGACTGATGGCTCAAGGGTTTATTCATATTTACAGCTCTACATAAATATTGTTAAATTACTTTCCCAAGAGGGTCTTCTCAGTTCACATCATCACCAACATACCAATGCAAATTGCTACATTTTTAATGTCTTTGCTTATTTATTAGGTGGAAGTTTGTGACACATTTTCATTTGCATTTCTTCCATGTGTTAGGGATTCTGATAATAGGATGTATCTATATTTAGTATACATCATCACTGACAAATTGACTCTTCTGCCAATGGAACCTGAAATAAAGACAAAGGTAATAATTGCTACTAAACTTACATATTATGAATTTCTTTTCAGTACTTGAAAGTGGCAAACAATACCAAAGAATTAGAAGATTGTGAACAAGCTAGTAAACTGGGAGCAATTAACAGCACATTAAGGTAAGTTTCATTTTAGTAGTATTAAGAAAATATTCCCTTGTTTATTTATGATAGAAATCTTTGGTTTTTCTTGTGATTTTGATTAAACATTAAAGTTTCAACTAATCTTTGAAAGGAAAAAGTTATTCTTTATCCTAAATTTCATGATAGCTTTGCTTCCTCTTAGCTGATTCGTTCTTAAATTTCTAAGTCATAAATAATGACTATTAAAAAGGAAAAATTTAGGTGATTTCTCATTTAGCAGGGTTTATGGGTCCATTCTTCCTGATTATTATGGGAAAAGGAACTTGAATCTCTTAGTCTTTTTAAAATAGTAATTCAATCTATATGTTACATTTTGAATGATAAAGGTTTCTATTAACATAACTGTTAACGTTTCATAGATTTTTTGTGTGTGTTGACTTTTCTTTATTTGCTCTAAGTACAAACCTGCTTTTGAAGGCCAACATGAATAATTTGTAAGTGGTCTCAGATTATGCAGTATAAAATGACTGAGCAGATCTGTAGTTGTGAGTGGGGAAGGGAATATTACAGAAATTCTTTTTAATTTCCCTGTTAAGATTTGTAATTATGTACTATAATTGTTAAAGACTATAAAGTTAGTAGTTTTATTTATCTTATTTATTGACGAAAAATTCTAATATATAAAAGTAGAAAGGATAATATAATAAACACCCATATATCCTCTACTCCAAATGAATAAATGTTAACATTTTCTACCATGTTTATGAGAAAAGAGAAATGCCAAAGATGAATTTGGAATCCCCTATGTTTATTCCCCAATCCTGTTTTCTTCCCTCTTTCCTTAGAGATAACTGAATTTGGTATGTATCCAAGTCCATGTTTTTGTTTTTAATTTATATATATATATATATAGTTTGTGTATATGATTTTATTTTTCCTTTATGTAAATGATATAATGTGATAATTAACATTCTGTAACTCTCTTTTTACACTGCACATTTTGCTTTCTAGATATATCCATGTTAGAATGAGACAAATCTCTATGTTTTTTTAGCTAATAGATGGTTTTCATCACATAAATATGCCTGCCATATTTTGCTTATCTATTCCCCTACTGATGGCCATTTAGGTTGTTTCAAATTTTTTACTTCTACAAATTATGACACTTTGAGCATCCTTGATAATGTTTTTTGTATACACTGGAAATAAAATTGCTGAACCCTAAGCTTGCCCTCTTGCAGCTGTTCTTCATATAGCCTGATGGCTTTCTAAAACACTTGTGTGGCTATGTATGGCCTCCAGCACTGGGAACTTGCTTTGTTCTCCACATCCTTGCCAAAAATCAGTAATGTTTGATAAGTGTGAAATAGTATCTCATTTTTGCTTAATTATATTTTGTTGATTATTAGTGAGTTTGGGCATTTTTTCCTCTTGTTTATTGAGCATTCCGGTTTCTTACTCATTCAACAAATGAATGCCTACAATATGCCAGATGCTATTCTACGATTATAGCGGTGTAAGTGGGAAACAAATTCCAGCCCTCCTGCAGCTTAATCCTAGTCAGAGATGTGCAAGAAACAAGTAAAGTTAGTGCTAAGTAATAAAATGATGATGAGTGCCAGGCAGAAAAATAATGCAGGGAAGAGTGAGAGAGAGGGCTAGGGGTGAAGGTGGTTGCACTGTTTTAAATTGTTGGTCCAAGAAGGCCAGAGTGATAACAGGCAAAGCGTTCATGAAGGCCTGAGTCATAATATGGCTGCCTGGGCAGGTAGGGGGTGGGGAGCAGTATTCCAGGCATGCATAATGGTTAGTAAAAGGCCCTGAGGCCGGAGCTTGCCTAGACTGCTAGAGGAAGCACAAGGCCAGTGTGGCTGGAGTATAGTGAACAAGGACAAAGTAATAGAAGACAAAATCAGAAGATGCTAAGGATGGGAGGGGGCAGGAGTAAGGTGGGGTAGAGATCTTGTAGCATCTTGAAGACACTTATTATGAATATTGCTTTTAAAACTGAGTGGAGGGCTTCCCTGGTGGTGCAGTGGTTGCGAGTCCGCCTGCCGATGCAGGGGACGCGGGTTCGTGCCCCGGTCTGGAAGATCCCACATGGCGCGGAGCGGCTGGGCCCGTGAGCCATGGCCGCTGAGCCTGCGCGTCCGGAGCCTGTGCTCCACAACGGGAGAGGCCACAACAGTGAGAGGCCCGCGTACCGCAAAAAAAAAAAAAAAAAAAAAAAAAAAAAAACTTGAGTGGAATGAAAAGTCACTGGAGGATTTTGAGAGAGTGTGTTGGGGAGCCAGGTGTTATGTCATGGAAGCCTGCTTTATGTGGTTATTGTAGTAATCCTTGTAAGACGTGATGGTGGTTTAGTTTAGGCTGGGGTGATGGCAGTGGAAATGATGAGAGGTGGTCAGATTCTGGATAGATTTTGGAGGTAGAGCTGAGAGTATTTGCTGAAGGATTGGATGTAGGGTATGAAAACAGACAGGAGCTAAGAATGATTACAAGATTTGGTGTAAAAAAATGGAGCTGCCATTTATTGAACTGGGGACACCTACTGGAGGAGCAAGTTTGATGGGAAATTTTAGTTCAACCTTGGACTTGTTAAGTTTGAGCTGCCTGTGAAATGTCCAGCAGGCAGTTGGATATACAAGTCTCAATTTCAGGGGAGGGGTCTGGGCTGGAGATAAAATGTGAGAGTCATTCAGTGAATGTGTGATATTTAAAAACCATAAACCTGAGTGAAATTACCAAAGAGAGAATATAAATAGATTAGTGATCCAGGGACTGGGCCTTAAGTTATCATAAGATTTTGAGGTAAATTGCCTGTTAATATTCTTTGCTATCTTTTCCTCCATTGGGGAAAGGGTGCATTTTAAAATTATTCTGTAGGCATTCTTCATATAATCTGATAATAATTCTGTGTTGCCTGTATGGGTTGTTAGGGCTTGTCTTTTAATTTTGCTTATGGATTTTTGTTGTTAAACTGAAGTTATTAATTTTTTAAACTTTTAACACACACATAATAAAGTATACAAATCTTAAGTATAACGGCCAATTTAATTTTACAAAGTGAACCAACTCTATTAGCCACCATCCAGAACAATATACTTGCTACCCAGAAGATCACATTATGTACTTTCCTAGCCATTACCACCTTCCAGAGTTAATCATGATTTTGAGTTATGTTAATAAAGATTAGTTTTGCCCATTTATATACATGGAATAATATAGTGTGTATTCTTTTGTATCTGGCTTATTTTATGCAACATTATGTTGAATAATATTATGCTGGATGTCTTGGCCATTTCACAAAATATTTAGGTGGATATTTGCTGGTACATTTGGTATGCATTTCTGTGGAGACTATACCTAGGAGTGGAATTAAGAACTGCCAACTGGTTTTCCAAAATGACTGTACCAAAATACATTGCCGCTAGTAGTAGCGTACAGGAGTTCCTCCTTCCACCACAACTTCTCCGACAATCGGTAGTGTCCTTTTTAAACAGCTTTATGGAAGTGTAATTGACACACAGTACACTGCACCTATTCAAAATGTACAGTGTGATGTTTTGACGTGTACATTCACAAAAATCAGCACAATCAAGATGGTTATGTCTACACTCCCCAAAGTTTTCTCATGCCCCAGTGTAATCCCTCCATCCCATCCCTTCCTGTCTCTGTTTCCCACTTCAAAGACGACTACTTTAACTCACAGCACTGTCTTGATAGAAAGCCCTAGGTTAAGCCCAAGGGATTCTTCTGTAAGTACCGTGGCATCCATCTTCAAACTGACTTTTAGAAAAGCTGGACTAGATGACCTCTAAGGTTCCTTATAACTTGTTTATAAACCAAACCGGGCCAGCTCTATTAGCATTAGATTAACATTCCATATCTTTTCTGCTACCATGGCTTTAGGCAAGGGTTAGATGAAACAATCCAGAAAACTTCATCAAATAAGTGTGCTAAAAGTTCCTCTAAGTTAGTCATATTGCTCATAAGAAAATAGGCATTTATATCAAAATTGCTTTGTTCTTTACTATTTTCAGCAGAAGACTTATCTGATTAAACATAACTGTAGTTATCATTTTAGCTCTAACTAGAACTTAGGCATTCTTGTTTTATGGCATCATGTATTTCAGCTGAGTCACCTATGATATAAAATTTTCCATTAACTTTTATGAAGTTTAATTATATATTCCCATAGGAGAAAAAAAATCCCATGGTAAATTGAATGGAAATTTTTATTGGTAAAGTTGTTGTAGTGCGGCCAGCCTTATATACTTCCTGCAGTCGTTACGCTATGCAGCAACTTCTCAAATACAAAATAAATTATTGGCTATGACAGTACCACATTTATGAATACCTGATTTATACTTGATACATCATTTTTTTTTTTGCCTCATTTTTTTTTCCTTTAGTGTAGGGAATAAAGATGGTATATATGCTACCATCATGTATTTAAGACAGAGAAGGTCTGAATATAGGTTAAAGTGAATATAGGTCAAAGTTTATTTGAATGAGTGTAGTTGTTCCTTTATCAGTTCTCTAGGTCAGAAATCTTGATTATAGGACTTCCCTGGTGGCGCAGTGGTTAAGCATCTGCCTGCCAATGCAGGGGACACGGGTTTGAGCCCTGGTCTGGGAAGATCCCACATGCCGCGGAGCAACTAAGCCCGTGTGCCACAACTACTGAGCCTGCACTTTAGAGCCTGCAAGCCACAACTACTGAGCCCCCAAGGCACAACTACTGAAACCCACGCACCTAGAGCCTGTGCTCTGCAATAAGAGAAGCCACCGCAATGAGAAGCCCATGTACCACAATGAAGAGTAGCCCCCACTTGCCGCCACTAGAGAAAGCCCGCGCGCAGCAATGAAGACCCAATGCAGCCAAAAATAAATAAATAAAATAATTTATTAAAAAAAAGAAATCTTGATCATAGATTTTGTTAAGTGTGACATAATGTGTAAAATGAGTGATATACTGTGATGAAAGCGACATTGGTGTTACTAGGGAATAGCAAGTTGGATGGAAGATCCTAGAAATGCATTTTTTAGTATTTTGGGTTGTATGAGTAGAGAAGCAATTTAAATTAAAAGAGTTATGAAAGTAAATTTAATTCCTACTTTAGGAAAAAATAATACATAGTTAACTACAATTTCTAAGTCAACTAAAAAGACCAGCTTGAATTTCGTGTTTAACTACATCTTATATATATTTGTAAATTAGTTTTCTGGTCAAAGTAGTTATCATTGAACTAGGGCTAAAATAGTTTTAATATAGTTAAGAAATATAAATCACTCACAGAAATAAATATGTCTTTCATATAACTTGTTTTAATCATTCCTTCCTGTGACTGCTAACTGAATTTGTAACACCATCTAATTAATAAAGACATGATCTCAGATTATCTATTTTTAGTACACTAGAATGCAGTGTTAAAGTTTTCAACTCCAGATTTAATCCTTTTTCTTTTTTATTCCTCCTTCCCATAGTAATCAAAGCAGAGAAGCTTTCATTGACTGGGCAAGATATGATGATTCACAGGATCACTTTTGTGAACTTGATGGTAATAAAAGAAACTATTGTAATTACATTATTTTAACTTTAACCCTTTTAAGACCCTTAAATCAGTGAAGTTACAGTCAGAGTTATAGCTTAAAGACACAGGATGTTGTATGTGGATCTTATTATTCATAATGGTGTTTATTGAGAACCAATGTTCCAGGCCTTGTGCTAAGTGCCTTAAGTACATTATTTCTTAGCTTTACAACTACCTTAATAGGTATGTATTATTTTATATCTGGGGAAACTGAGTCTCAAAAAGACAAAGTAACTTGCCCAAGATCACGCAGTAGCAAGAGGCTGAGACAGGATTCAATCCCAGATCTGACTGAATCCCAAACCTGTCTTCTTTCCATTGTGACACCCCACCTCCTATGGACCTCTAATTCAAGCCACTTAGTTATAGGTTTGTGACCATGTTATAGATATGTTCACACTCCAATTAGTTGGAGGTCTCAACAAACTAACATAAAGACACCTTCCGACATCGTGGAGGACTCTAATTTGACTTCCCCACAGCCCTCTTTCCAGGAGTCCCCTGGAATGGAACAAACGGTAGTTCAGTAGTAACTACCACTTCTTGTAACAGAAGATAATTGACGTGACTCAGAATTTTTTATCTATAGGAGAATACTCCCAATAATTATGTTGAGTATGCTTAAATTATTCATTTGGCCTCTCTTTACCTTTTACCTTGGTATTGTTATTTTTCTGGTGGTAGAAAAGAATTTGGGGTTCAACCATGCATAACTAAAAACAGGCAGCAGAAGTTCTTCTGAATTTTTAAAGCATCTAGCGTGGTTTGCTTTCTAAAGTTTTTTTAAAGATTCTTATGTAGAATTGTGTTTTTAATGCAGTCTGTAATGGAATAAATTACAGGGCGCTTCTACAATAGTATGGTAAATTGAGAAGATGCTGGGAGAGAGGGAGTGTTATTACCATGTTTTAGATGGTTTCAGCAAGGAAATTGTTAAGAAATCTGAACAAAGTTTTTTTTGATATGATAATGGGCAATTCATAAATACCCCTATTATGATATTTAGAACTGGCAACGGTTTTATCAGAGTGAGCCGTTGTACCTGGGTAAGCACTCACGTGACTGACTACTCATTTGCTTTTTGGTTGTCAATCTAATTATATTTGAGTGTTTAACACTCATAGTCACTTCTTTCCAACTTCTCATGTATTCTTTTATTAAAATATTCTGGATAGTGCTTATTTAACAGGTTTTCAGATTAAAAAATCATTTCTGTGAATATATATTTCTCTTTAGGTATTTAGTAAAAAATACTACTCAATTGTAGAGATTGCTTGCTCTGATTAAATTGATGTGTTCTATTATCTGTCATCAGTATAAATAGTGTTAATTAATTTTTCAGTAGTAGCATCTTAAATCATAAAAGTGGAAGAGATGTCCTATAAAAATTTCCATAAAATCATCCTTTAAAATTTTTAGGATTACATATTAAAATAACTAGTTGTTTTTATATTTTTTTAAATTAATTAATTATTTTTTGGCTGCGTTGGGTCTTTGTTGCTGCGCGCGGGCTTTCTCTAGTTGTGGCGAGCGGGGGCTACTCTTCGTCGTGGTGCGCAGGCTTCTCACTGTGGTGGCTTCTCTTGTTGCGGAGCATGGGCTCTAGGCGCACGGGCTTCAGTAGCTGTGGCACGTGGGCTCAGTAGTTGTGGCTCGCGGGCTCTAGAGTGCAGGCTGAGTAGTTGTGGCGCACGGGCTTAGTTGCTCTGCAGCATGTGGGATCTTCCTGGACCAGGGCTCAAACCCATGTCCCCTGCACTGGCAGGTGGATTCCTAACCGCTGTGCCACCTGTTTTTATATTTTATGTAATTCTTTAAACACGTGAAACCATGCTACTAGTTGGATTACCACGATTCTCCTGGGTAGTAACGTTCATGTGTGTCCCAAAGATTTTTACCTACAGTTTAAAAAAAATACTATCAGAGTAGCTTTGGAGTCATTGTTTAGTTGTTTCAGTAATCTAAAATCATTAGATTAGGGACTTCCCTGGTGGCCCAGTGGCTAGGACTCTGTGTTCCCAGTGCAGGGGGCCTGGGTTCGATCACTGGTCAGGGAACTAGATCCTGCATGGCGCAACTAAGACCCGACGCAGCTAAATAAATAAATAAATATTTAAAAATAAAATAAAATCATTAGATTAAAACAAAAAATCTAAAGAATATTCACCCCAGTTATTGGAATATAGTCAAACACCCCTGCTCTCTGCTGTTTTGTTTTTGGTTTTGTCATTATTTGAAAGGAAAGGTGATCCTCGTAGATCAAATAATGGGTTTTTAAATAATTCAGAGGTTTAAGGTAAGCCGCTCCCCCTACCTCTATTTTTTTTTTTGATATTGTTTTTATGCATGGCTTGCTGCTTCCTTTGCTTCAGGTTTCTGCTCAAATGTCACCTCCTCAGAGAAGCCTGCTGTCATAAAAGAGTAACCACTTTCACTCTCTATCTCTTTGCACTGCTGCCTGCTCCCAGAGTACTAAGAACTATGTGAGAAACACTGTTTAGTTTATCTGTATGTTGTCTGTCTTCATCTAGATTGTGAGCGACTTGAGAGCAAGGACCGTGTCTTTTTCTTCACGACTGTATCCCTAGTGCCTAGAACACTGCCTGGCCATGGTTCATGCCCAGTAAATATTTGCTCAATGAAGTAGTTAGTTCATAAATAACCTGAACAGTGTGATAGATTTTTACTTTTTATTTTTCCCCTTAAAACAGGTTCATTGATACATTAAAAATATTGCTTAAAACACTGGTTTCTAAATCTGGCTGTGTATCAGAATTACTTGGATGTTTTATAAACTATAGATTCTCCTTGACTGAGGAAATTATGTTTTAATAGTGAGTTAGTAGCAGTTTGGGGTAGCGTTGGAGATGGAGGCTTGTAGACTCAATCTTGAGTCTGTAACCTTATATTTTTTGTCTGTGTCCATAAGCAAAAAGCTTACATGCTAAGTTGTCCTATGCAACCATTACGTATTAAGAGATATATGGGTTAGAAGGTGGGAAGGATACCTGGCACCATAGAGCATGCAGTGTGGCCTCGTAACTCTAACACTAAATTAGGACAGTGAAAAGAAAATTCAACTGGGGAAAAAAGGTATACTTGAGGAGGAAAAAATATTGGTTCAAGTTGATGAATTCCCAGAATTAGGTATTTTGATTCAGTAGAAATTCTTTGAATCCTTAGGTATTGGTTAGCATGGTCAAAAAGAAAGAATAGCTTTGGAGCAGGTTTGTAGAGGGAGGAAAAAGAGAAAACTTTTTGAGGGGAGGACTTAGTAGGGATCCAAGAGCATTAACCTGAATGTATGATACAGCTGTACAAATGGAAAGAAGTTATAGTTTGGGAACAATTTAATTATAATCATGTCACAGGTGGCCCTGGGACTAAGGATGGGTGTGTTTATAGGGAACCTCAGCCTGTGTATGCTTTCTCCCACATACGTTCCTCACTGTGGATGTCATGAAATTCTTGTCAGTATAGGTCAGGGGTTGACAAACTTTTTCTTCTGTAAATGGGCAGACAGTAAATATTTTCGGCTTTGTGAACCATATGGTCTCTCTCGCAACTGCTCAACTCTGCCATAATAATGTGAAAGTGGCACATAAGCAAATGAACATGACTTGTGTTCCCATAAAACTTTCTTTACAGAAATACACAGCAGACCAGACTTGGCCTGTGGGCCATAGTTTGCTGATACCTTCTGTAGGTTAACAAAACACCCTTTTCATTATTTGAAAAAGTATTAAATTTTTTAAAACAACTTTTGATTTGGGAATTAAGGGAATTCACACTAAGAACATTAAGAACATAAGTTTACTTAAGTACTTTAAAAAATGATATAATTGATTTTACTCGTGACTTTCTACTCCCTTAGAGTATATTTTAAATCCATATACTTTAATATTTGAATCCAGGGTTGTTGTTGTTTTTTTCTTTGTTGGTTGTTTAATTGGGCAAAGAGGTTGATACTAATTCAATCTTCACATTCATAGATGACTGTACGTAAGTGTAGGCTTATGTGCGTTCACACACGTTCTTTATACACGTGTATATACATGTATATGTCAACGGGTATATATTTATGATACTAATATTTCTACAGCTTATATACATAACGGAGTCAATTTTGCAAGTGAACTTAATTGAGAACAGCTCAAAGAAATTTAAAACATATAACAGAAATTAGTGAATTGTAAAACTTAAAATTTTACTGTAAAATCCATACTTTATTAACTAAATGATTTGAATTTTTATTTTTGAATTAAGGATTTTTAAATTATTGTTTTAAGTCCTGATCAATAAATGTCCTTCGACAGTTTCTGTTCATCCATCTGTAAGTTAACATTTTCTGTGCTTTAACTTATTTAGTGGAATATCTATATAATGTTAGTGCTGGAAATAGAGCCAGTATTCTTCAAAATCATGTTTTCATAGTCTAAGTTAGATACCACTCATTTAGTAATGTTAAGTTATGATTATCTTTGTACTGTTTATACATCACAAAAGTATCAGGTAGTTTTTGAAAGGCATGGATCAGGATGCTGCTTTTTTTTCCCTTAAGATTATGGATCATCTCAATCTATGGTCATTGAATGGCCAATGAATATTTTTGACTGATAGGTAATGAAAGCAAGAGGGGCCATATTTTAATGACCATGTTTGTCCCTGTTTCAAGTCAGGTGTCTATATACCATTGATTTAATACCTGACACCAAAAATTAGGAAGCATATACATAAAAGAATACATCCATGCCAACATACATAGCATTTCAGCTTATAGGTGGTATTAGCATAGATTTGTGAAGCATAGTCATTATAATTTTTCTGTAGATTGCAAAGCGTGTGCTTCCCTTTTCTACCCAGAATGTGACCATTAAGACCATTTTTCTTTATCTTTTGTATCCCCCAGAGATCGCTATCAAAATGTTGTCCAAATAGTGGAGATCTAGTAAATACTAATTTGAGTTTCAACACAGAAAATGGTTATTTAATTTTAAATGTGTTAATAAATTCTTGAAGTTGTGCCTACTCACCAATATGTTAACCAATTAATATGTTAACCTATATATTAACATTGGTAAAAATAAATTTGTAACTTTTTTTTTTGTACTACAACAACGTGTAACTCTATGAATGATCACATTTGAATCACAAAGTTACTGCACCATTTACTTCCTAAGTCCAAGTAGAAAGTATCAGGGAAATCTTTTTTTTTAGATACAATATATGCAAACAAATGTTTCAAGTATGTGTTTATGTAGATATATACATAGGGGGGCAATCACGTAAAATATTAAGAACAGGTTATGATTCTGTTAGGTCTTTTCAGTCCTGGTGGTTAAAACTTAAGAAATGATTAATGCCTCTATTAAGGTAAAGCCTGTTACATTACATAAGAGGGCATTGAGCGTCCAAAAGAAAGGAAGCAGTTATTTTTCCTCTCTCAAGTTCAAGTTATTTTAAGTCCCGGGTCAAGGACAGTCACAAGTGTGCTGACCACTCTACCATTTAAGTTGGAGATGACTTGAAAGCGTAGCATTTCTCTAACCTTTGGATAGTCCTGTTTGCTTTGTAATGGTAAATTTTAGATAAATAGTGAAATGTGGATGGTTTTATGAATTGTTTCTTGTTCAGATGAGAGATCTCCAGCTGCTCAGTATGTAGACCTTTTGCTGAACCCTGAGCGTTACACTGGCTATAAAGGGTCCTCTGCGTGGAGAGTGTGGAACAGCATCTACGAAGAAAACTGTTTCAAGTAACTGGAGGGGGTAGGGGAAGGAGGAGGATTAACTAGAGGGAGGGTGGAAGAAGGGGAATACTTGTTTCTCTTGGAAAAAATACATCAAAACTCATTTTACGTTTGAGTTTTGTATTTTCTTTTTCAGGCCTCGATCTGTTTATCGTCCTTTAAATCCTCTGGCACCCAGCCGAGGTGGGTTTTTGATACATTTTCATGCTTTTAGAAATTGTTTACAAGATACCGTTGTAATTATATGTTGAGAAAATTTTCAACTATTTTATATTTTTGCTTAATTTGAATGATCAAAAGTATAAGATTAGTTCATATTTAGGTGTCAAGATTTCCATGATTTATATAATTACTGTCATTTATTGACTGCCTGATATGTGCCAGGCCCTAAACTAGGAGCTATATATAAAATAAATTAGAATATATGAGTAATCCATATATATTAGAGGTTCCTGGGGAACTGGTAAAAATCTGAATGCCCAGGCCCTGTCCCATAACAGTTGTCACAGTCTTTGGAATTCGGACCCAGGCGTTGGTGTTTTTTAAGCTCTCCAGATGATTCCAGTCTGCAGCCGCTTTCAGAACCAGTGACTCGTAGCATGCTTCTCCGACTTCAGTACGCATACAAATCGCCTAGGAGCCTTGTTAAATGCAGGTTCTGATTCTGTAAATCGTGGGTGAGACTCCCAGGTGATGCCCAAGTGCTGATCGATGCACGACACTCTGATTCAGAAGGATGCAGAGAATTCTCAGAAAGTTAGCTTGCCACTTTGCCACATCAGGCTGTTGAGCACATGAAATGTGGCTAGTGTGAAACTAAATTTTACATTTTACGTCATTTTAGTTCGTTTCAATTTAAAAACTGAAGCAGTATAAAATATTTTTGCCATTAAACAGAACCTGATTGTTTTGGTAGAACTACTTTAACTCTTGCATCACAAAACAAATTGTTGATGTACTGCAGTGCAGGTATACCTTTTACTTTTTAAACTGTGGATATTAGAAAACATTACAAATTTTTATTAGAAAAAAATTTTAATTACATATATGGCTGTTGTTATAGTTCTGTGGGACAGCATTGTCTTACATAGTTGGAGTTTATTCAATATAAAATTATTAGGTGTGTCCTCAATCTATTCTCACTGAGGACTCAAACCCTGGGAGCAGCCCTGTGATTGACGTGCCATTCTAATGCTTTCTTTAGACCAGGATTGATTTAGGAACTTGAATTTCCTGGACTAGATTCGTCTCTTTAGGCATTTCTCAGAACCAGAGAGACTTAGGAAGTTTGAATGAATGGACTGCTCTCAGATGTGCACTCACTGTATGGCCAATAGTCTTCCCAAATTCATCCTGAAACTGCTTGGGCAAGATAGGAGTGTGGAGAAGGTGTGCATGGCTTCTTATCCTTTGTCTCTTTTACTACTTTTACCTCATAACTTTTCCATTTTCAACTTAAATGTTTTTATTATACAAGATTTTATAAAAATTGAAACAATGCAAAAGTTATATAAAGTAAAAAGGGAACGCTTCCCCCACCCCTACCTGCCTCCACACACTTTTTCTTTTCCGTAGTATAGAGTTTGGAAGGTATCCTTTCAGACCTTTTCTATGATCACTTACTCTTTTTTTTTTTTTTTTTTTTACATCTTTTTTTTTTGGCTGTGCTGGGTCATCATTACTGTGCGTGGGCTTTCTCTAGTTGTGGCGAATGGGGTCTGCTGTTCGTTGCAGTGCGCAGACTTCTCAATGTGGTGCTCGTTGCGGAGCACGGGCTCTAGGCGTGCAGGCTTCAGTAGTTGTGGCTCGCGGGTTCTAGAGCACAGGCTCAGTTGTGGCACACAGGCTTTGTTGCTCCACGGCATGTGGGATCTTCCCCTCAAGTCCATTCTCTACGTCTGCGTCTTTATTCCTGTCCTGCCCCTAGGACAGGACCATTTTTTTTTTAGATTCCGTATATATGGATCACTTACTCTTAAAGCAGAAAATATAATTGTTCGTTTAATAAAAGCATCAAGTCCTAAGAAATACTTCACTTCCATATTATGATAAACTAGAGACGTGAGGCTGTAGGATAGATGAAGAGAGGAAGGAAAGTGCATAGAGAAAAGAATAGAGGGAGGAAAGAGGAGCAGAGAAAAAACAAGTGTAGAAGAGGGGGACAAAAGACGAGGTAAGGGAGAGAATGGGTCCTGGTTGATAAGTGGGTACCCCAGGAAGTAATGCAATAGCTCTCACTAATGCTGTTTATATGCTTTCTCCACTGAAACTGCCAATTGTCAATTAACAGCTGTTTAATTTTTTTTTGAATTTTTGAATTTTATTTTATTTTTTTTATACAGCAGGTTCTTATTAGTCATCTATTTTATACACATCAGTGTATACATGTCAATCCCAATCTCCCAATTCATCATACCACCACCGCCACCCGCCGCTGCTTTCCCACCTTGGTGTCCATACGTTTGTTCTGTACATCTGTGTCTCACTTTCTGCCCTGCAAACTGGTTCATCTGTACCATTTTTCTAGGTTCCACTTATATGCGTTAATATACGATACTTGTTTTTTTCTTTCTGACTTACTTCACTCTGTATGACAGTCTCTAGATCCATCCATGTCTCTACAAATGACTCAATTTCGTTCCTTCTCATGGCTGAGTAATATTCCATTGTATATATGTACCACATCTTCTTATCCATTC
>NC_041233.1:6635677-6636073 GCF_002837175.3 Physeter macrocephalus | reverse complement strand
TGAAACTTTACCAAATTCATTGATTAGCTCTAGTAGTTTTCTGATGGCATCTTTAGGATTTTCTATGTATAGTATCATGTCATCTGCAAACAGTGATAGTTTTACTTCTTCTTTTCCAATTTGTATTCCTTTTATTTCTTTTTCTTCTCTGATGCCGTGGCTAGGACTTCCAAAACTATGTTGAATAATAGTGGTGAGAGTGGGCAGCCTTGTCTTATTCATGATCTTAGAGGAAATGCTTTCAGTTTTTCACTGTTGAGAATGATGCTTGCCATATATGGCCTTTATTATGTTGAGGTAGGTTCCCTCTGTGCTCACTTTCTGGAGAGTTTTTATCATAAAAGGGTGTTGAATTTTGTCAATAGCTTTTTCTGCATCTACTGTGGTGTTCATATG
>NC_041233.1:6635222-6635618 GCF_002837175.3 Physeter macrocephalus | reverse complement strand
ATTCATCAGTGATATTGGTCTGTAATTTTCTCTTTTTGTAGTATCTTTGTCTGGTTTTGGTATCAGAGTGATGGTGGCCTCGTAGAATGAGTTTGGGTGTGTTCCTCTACAATTTTTTGCAAGAGTTTGAGACGGATGGGTGTTAGCTCTTCTCTAAATATTTGACAGAATTCACCTGTGAAGCCATCTGGTCCTGGACTTTTGTTTGTTGGAAGATTTTTAATCACAGTTTCAATTTTATTACTTGTGATTGGTCTGTTCATACTTTCTATTTCTTCCTGGTTCCATTTTTTTTTTTTTTTTTTTTCCAGTACGGGGGCCCCCCACTGTGGTGGCCTCAGGCTCCGGACACGCAGGCCCAGCGGCCATGGCTCACGGGCCCAGCCGCTCCGCGGC
>NC_041233.1:6599427-6635116 GCF_002837175.3 Physeter macrocephalus | reverse complement strand
TGATTTGCATATATTGAAGAATCCTTGCATCCCTGGGATAAATCCCACTTGATCATCGTGTATGATCCTTTTAACGTGTTGTTAGATTCTGTTTGCTAGTATTTTATTGAGGATTTTTGCATCTATATTCATCAGCGATATTGGTCTGTAATTTTCTGTTTTGTAGAGTCTTTGTCTGGTTTTGGTATCAGGGTGATGGTGGCCTCATAGAATGAGTTTGGGAGTTTTCCTTCCTCTGCAATTTTTTGGAAGAGTTTGAGAAGGCTGGGTGTTAGCTCTTCTCTAAATGTTTGGTAGAATTCACCTGTGAAGCCATCTGGTCCTGGACTTTTGTTTGTTGGAAGATTTTTAATCACAGTTTCAATTTCATTACTTGTGATTGGTCTGTTCATATTTTCTATTTCTTCCTGGTTCAGTCTTGGAAGGTTATACCTTTCTAAGAATTTGTCCATTTCTTCCAGGTTGTCCATATTATTGGCATAGAGTTGCTTGTAGTAGTCTCTTAGGATGCTTTGTATTTCTGCAGTGTCTGTTGTAACTTCTCCTTTTTCATTTCTAATTTTATTGATTTGAATCTTCTCCCTCTTTTTCTTGATGAGTCTGGCTAATGGTTTATTAATTTTGTTTATCTTCTCAAAGGACCAGCTTTTAGTTTTATTGATCTTTGCTATTGTTTTCTTTGTTTCTGTTTCATTGATTTCTGCTCTGATCTTTATGATTTCTTTCCTTCTGCTAACTAAGGGTTTAGTTTGTTCTTCTTTAGTTCCTTTAGGTGTAAGTTAGATTGTTTATTGGAGATTTTTCTTGTTTCTTGAGGTAGGCTTGTATAGCTATAAACTTCCCTCTTAGAACTGCTTTTGCTACATCCCATAGGTTTTGGATCATCGTGTTTTCATTGTCGTTTGTCTCTAGGTATTTTTTGATTTCTTCAGTGATCTCTTGATTATTTAGTAACATATTGTTTAGCCTCCATATGTTTGTGTTTTTTACATTTTTTTCCCTGTAATTCATTTCTAATCTCATAGCGTTGTGGTCAGAAAAGATGCTCGATATGATTTCAATTTTCTTAAATTTACTGAGGCTTGACTTGTGACCCAAGATGTGATCTATCCTGGAGAATGTTCTGTGCGCACTTCAGAAGAAAGTGTAATCTCTTTTTGGATGGAATGTCCTATAAATATCAATTAAATCTATCTGGTCTATTGTGTCATTTAAAGCTTGTGTTTCCTTATTAATTTTCTGTTTGGAAGATATGTCCATTGGTGTAAGTGAGGTGTTAAAGTCCCCCACTATTACTGTGTTACTCTTGATTTCCTCTTTTATAGCTGTTAGCAGTTGCCTTATGTATTGAGGTGCTCCTATGTTGGGTGCATAAATATTTACAATTGTTATATCTTCTTCTTGGATTGATCCCTTGCTCATTATGTGGTGTCCTTCCTTGTCTCTTGTAACATCCTTTATTTTAAAGTCTGTTTTATCTGAGTATTGCTACTTCAGCTTTCTTTTGATTTTCATTTGCATGGAATATCTTTTTGTATCCCCTCACTTTTAGTCTGAATGTGTCCCTAGGTCTGAAGTGGATCTCTTGTAGACAGCATGTATATGGGTCTTGTTTTTGTATCCGTTCAGCAAGCCTGTGTCTTTTGGTTGGAGCATTTAATCCATTCACGTTTAAGGTAGTTATAGATATGTGTGTTCCTAGTACCATTTTCTTAATTGTTTTGGGTTTGTTTTTGTAGGTCCTTTTCTTCTCTGTTTCCCACTTATAGACATTCCTTTAGCATTTGTTGTAGAGCTGGTTTGGTGGTTAATATTCTTAACTGTGTTTCTTCCACACTATTCCTGGCTTCTACAGCTAGCTTTCCAACAGCTTTTTTCCAAAAATGAAATTTTCTGTCAGAATTCCATATGTAAAGCTAATCAAGACGGGGCTGCTGTGGAGCCTGAAAGCCCAGCCCTCTGGCCTCTTCCCGACGTCTAGGCAGCCCCATAGCCCCTGCGGGGATGCTTTCACTGACTAGAGTTTGGGAAGTGCTTTTATTAAGGTGAATATGTGCTGAGGAGCAGTAACTTAAAAAAGAAAAGTACTCCAGTCTGGAAACACATGTTCAGAGAGTTGTGTGCATAGTGATTAAAGGAGTGACTGTATATTTGTTAATTATTGAAACTAGTGGTCTTTATGATTGTTTAGTTACTCTCTGATACTATTTATTGCATAAAACATGTGAAAATCTTGTACTCTTTGGCCTATATTCTTATTAAGAAGTCTTATTTGCAGGGTAACTACACACTGAGCAAGGTTCATGGTATAATTAATAGTTTAATACATAGTAAGTTTTAACCCCATAAATAAATAGAATTGGAATCTGAACTGTGTAAGACATTTTCTAAAATCCTGTCTATTATTTTCTCTTTCAGGAGAAGATGATGGTAAGTTAAAAGTCTCATTTTATGTTTGCTTCAAATGTAGAAGAAATGCCTTTAATGAGCAAAATTTGATTTTTTCCTGTTTTTAATTCAAAAGAAAGTATCCTATTTTTTTTCAGAAAATAGCTACCAATCAATGGTGACCAAAAATATAAGAGTGTTTTTTATAATTTAAAGTTATGCTATGTTAGGGACTTCCCTGGTGGCACAGTGGTTAAGAACCTCCCTGCCGGTGCAGGGGACACGGGTTCAATCCCTGATCCGTGAAGATCCCACATGCTGCGGAGCAACTAAGCCCGTGCTCCACAAGTATTGAGCCTGTGCTCTAGAGCCCACAAGGCACAACTACTGAAGCCCGTGTGCCTGGAGCCCATGCTCCGCAACAAGAGCAGCCACCACAATGAGAAGCCTGTGCACTGCAACAAAGAGTAGCCCCCACTCACCACAACTATGGAGAGCATGCGTGCAGCAACAAAGACCCAACACAGTCAAAAATAAATAAATAAATTTATTTTTAAAAATAAATAAAGTTACCCTATGTGTCAAGGGCACAGTGACAGGCATTGTAAAGGATAGAAAGATGTATAAAATGTGCCTTCCTTCTAGGAACTAAAAATATGTATAGTAGGAATGATCAGCACTGTACATAAGTGATAATATAGAAGTATTACATACACAGTACAACAGTAGGTGGTGTAGCTCTTCAGAGGTAGAACAGATCCTGCCTCACTGGGAAAATTTACTGGAGGAGGTGGCATTTGAGATGGACTTGAATGACGGACTGATTTAAAGACAGTAGAATTGAATAGTGTGTACTACTTGGATGATAGCATGGACCAAGGGGTTGAGAAAGGAAAAACAGGCATGTTTGGGGAGAGTAGGAAAGACTTCATATATGGGGTAGTTTAAAATTAGAAAGATGAGTAGGGCTTCCCTGGTGGCGCAGTGGTTGAGAGTCCGCCTGCCGATGCAGGGAACACGGGTTCGTGCCCCAGTCCGGGAGGATCCCACATGCTGTGGAGCGGCTGGGCCCATGAGCTATGGCCGCTGAGCCTGCAGTGAGAGGCCCGCGTAACGCAAAAAAAAAAAAAAAAAAAGATGAGTAGAGGCCAGATTATTGAGGACCTTAGGAGCTAGACTTTTCCTGTTAGCAGCTGGGGCTTTCTGAGTAAACAAGTGAGATAATGAATGATGTTTTGTGTAAGAGTATCATCTAAGTAAAAGTATGTTGAATGAATGATTCTCTAGGAAGATGTTTGTGTTGTTTTGCTAAGGGTGAAGACTCTCAGGAGGCAAAGTAATTCCCCACCATCTAATTTATCCTCTGGACTCCTTGCTTAACTCACCTTGTGTGTTGAGGTTTTGGGTTTTTTTTTTTTTTTTTTTTTTTTTTTTTTTACAAGAGCAGCCACCACAATGAGAAGCCTGTGCACTGCAACAAAGAGTAGCCCCCACTCACCACAACTATGGAGAGCATGCGTGCAGCAACAAAGACCCAACACAGTCAAAAATAAATAAATAAATTTATTTTTAAAAATAAATAAAGTTACCCTATGTGTCAAGGGCACAGTGACAGGCATTGTAAAGGATAGAAAGATGTATAAAATGTGCCTTCCTTCTAGGAACTAAAAATATGTATAGTAGGAATGATCAGCACTGTACATAAGTGATAATATAGAAGTATTACATACACAGTACAACAGTAGGTGGTGTAGCTCTTCAGAGGTAGAACAGATCCTGCCTCACTGGGAAAATTTACTGGAGGAGGTGGCATTTGAGATGGACTTGAATGACGGACTGATTTAAAGACAGTAGAATTGAATAGTGTGTACTACTTGGATGATAGCATGGACCAAGGGGTTGAGAAAGGAAAAACAGGCATGTTTGGGGAGAGTAGGAAAGACTTCATATATGGGGTAGTTTAAAATTAGAAAGATGAGTAGGGCTTCCCTGGTGGCGCAGTGGTTGAGAGTCCGCCTGCCGATGCAGGGAACACGGGTTCGTGCCCCAGTCCGGGAGGATCCCACATGCTGTGGAGCGGCTGGGCCCATGAGCTATGGCCGCTGAGCCTGCAGTGAGAGGCCCGCGTAACGCAAAAAAAAAAAAAAAAAAAGATGAGTAGAGGCCAGATTATTGAGGACCTTAGGAGCTAGACTTTTCCTGTTAGCAGCTGGGGCTTTCTGAGTAAACAAGTGAGATAATGAATGATGTTTTGTGTAAGAGTATCATCTAAGTAAAAGTATGTTGAATGAATGATTCTCTAGGAAGATGTTTGTGTTGTTTTGCTAAGGGTGAAGACTCTCAGGAGGCAAAGTAATTCCCCACCATCTAATTTATCCTCTGGACTCCTTGCTTAACTCACCTTGTGTGTTGAGGTTTTGGGTTTTTTTTTTTTTTTTTTTTTTTTTTTTTTTTTGGGCGGTACGCCGGCCTCTCACTGTCGTGGTCTCTCCCGTTGCGGAGCACAGGCTCTGGACGCGCAGGCTCAGCGGCCATGGCTCATGGGCCCAGCCGCTCCGCGGCATGTGGGATCTTCCTGGACCAGGGCACGAACCCGTGTCCCCTGCATTGGAGGCAGACTCTTAACCACTGCGCCACCAGAGAAGCCCGTGTGTTGAGTTTTTATCATCATGCTTTGCTTTTCGCAATTAAAATAAGGATGAGTAACTTAGGAAGTATATTAACTGTTTTTATCTTTATTGAGTGCCATTTTTCTTTTCACTCAGAACAGTATAGGGCTAGAAATAGTTCTTTTAGCATAGTACACAAGGAAGGCCCCTTCATATTCTGGTCGTTAACTTTTCTGAAGAATTATTTTGAAAATTTAGGGAACTTTTTTATTATCTCTTAAAACTTAGTAGTTTTAGATAATTGAAGAAATATACTTAGGTTTATTGCTCAGGAAAAATGGAATTAATAATTTTATTTTCATATTGGTTATAATTCATTTTTTCTGGAAGTTTTGAATAATGCTATGGTTGTCATCAAAAGCAAATTTAAGATTGTTTCTCCTCATACTTATGGATATTTAAGCCTTCAAGTGAATAAGGTTTATATAATATTTTGCTGGAAGTTTTCTCAAAAATTTTACAAGTCAAAAAATGTCATTTATAAGAACTTTTTCCCAAAACTACTTCAGTAACTTTTGGACTTTATTTTCTAGAACGATATGCCTATTTTTCCATTACACAGGAGCAGTGGACATTTTCCTTAATCTGTCATGAGAAATATTTTATGGACCTAATTTATTCTTATTTATGAATGACCATTTAAACATTTTAACCCAATTCTGTGTGTGTGTATAATTTTGATTGTTTTTGTTTTGTTTTTTAGGAGAATCGTTCTACACGTGGCTAGAAGGTAAATTTAATGTCTGCATTTTAAATTTATTGGCATCTTGCAAAAAATGAATTGATTTATTTAATATATATTTGTAAGTTTTAGGATTCATTAAATCTTGACAGTGTTTGAAAGAAAATAACATGTTTTAGGTTATTATAGTTTAGGATAAAATTTTGAAAATTTTGAGGATATTGGTCAGCTAAAAACCAGTGTTATGGAAATATACAGGGCATATGCGGTCATCAGGGTTCCAGAACTGGTTCCCAGTCTTATTTCCATTCTGTATGTAATACTCATCCAAACTACTTTTCTAGTAACCACTATGCAAGTCTGTTTTTTTAAGTAGAGGCATTCTTTTTGGAAGGAAGTACTTTTTTTTTATATATGAAATTAAGGGAAGATGAATTTGAATTCAGAAGGTTTTAAACATGTTTACACATGTAGTGTAAACTTGTCTAACTAAAGGATAAAGTAATATAGATCCCAGTATATCATATACCTTCGCATTCTTATATTTTCTAGTGTTGAAATTATGAAACGTTATTAATGGAAAGCTGAAACATTCTAGGATTTTAACAACTTTGGTTAATAACTGGATATATGATGCTTTAAAAAAATTTACCAAATTGCCATTAATTTATGAAACCAAAAGTTCAAATATATTAATGAAAGATAAGCGGGCTTCCCTGGTGGTGCAGTGGTTGAGAGTCCGCCTGCCGATGCAGGGGACACGGGTTCATGCCCTGGTCCGGGAAGATCCCACATGCCGCAGAGCGGCTAGGCCCATGAGCCATGGCCACTGAGCCTGCGCGTCCAAAAAAAAAAAAAAAAAAGATAAGCAAGTTGAATTACACTGGAAAATGGATATTTCATAGCCATAACCTTATAGGAACTCTACTGAGTTAAACTAAGCACTTAATTCCATTTTATCTTTGTTAATCAGTCGTGTTAACTTATGGACGTGATTTCTCTGTTTGTTAATGAACTATTTTTTTTTTTTGGCTGTGTTGGGCCTTCGTTGCTGCACATGGGCTTTCTCTAGTTGCGGCGAGCAGGGGCTACTCTTCGCTGCAGTGCGCAGGCTTCTCATTGTGGTGGCTTCTCTTGTGGAGCACGGGCTCTAGGCACGCGGGCTTCAGTAGTTGTGGGTTGCGGGTTCTAGAGCTCAGGCTCAGTAGTTGTGGTGCCCGGGCTTAGTTGCTCCGTGACATGTGGGCTCTTCCTGGACCAGGGATCGAACCTGTGTCCCCCGCATTGGCAGGCAGATTCTTATCTACTGCGCCACCAGGGAAGCCTGATGAACTATTTTTGATGTGCAAATACTGCTAGGAATTATACTGATAAATGGCCAGTGTGGGAAGAGATGCTTATCTTTGTTTAATTAGCTTTATTTTAAGAGCACAAATTGTGAAAAGTAGTATTTAGGTTAAAAGAGGTAGTCAGAGACACTCTGCATATTGATAATGGAGGATGAGAATGAAATTTATGGGAAGTATCGGATTCTAGGGTATATCAACCACTCTCCTAGTATCCTATTGATGGGAGTCCCTGAATATTAATACATGGTCCAGCGAGCACTCCTGTTTATAGGCAACTGGCTCAACTTTTCTGAGATTCAGTTTCCAGATCTGGGGCACGAGAGTGGCACTAGCCATCCAGCTTACCTACACTGTGAGTGTAGATGATACCTGTGAAAACTGCTTCAAAAATCACTAAACAATGTACAAATGCCAAATAATAGTGTTACAGTATATCTAGCCCAAGTTATATATTGGTGTCCTATAATTCAGTTGATGAAAATGAATTTGAATGAAATTAAATCCAAAAGAGGAAGAGGAGAACCACTTTCTGAATTGAATAGTTGGATTTGCCAGGCATTAGGGCTGGCAGCAGACCGCAGGCGGGGAGCACCTCTCCAGCACTTTCTGCTAAGAGTGTTCTGTGTCTTCTTGGTGCATTCACTTTGCTCATCTTTTATTATTAAGAGTTTGCTTGAAGTTACCTAATTTTCACAGTTTACAGAAGTACATATCTAATCCTTCCTTCCCTCTTACCACGCATCCCCTTTTAGGTAAGGGGCTTTGTGGGCTTCGCAAATTAGAATTCCCTCCTAGTTTTCATGTTCTCTTTTTTAGGCATATGAATTTTCATGAGCTTTGCTTTGCCTGTTTTCCCTTCTCGTGTTTAGATATTTTACTGCTTAGAGAAGTAGGTCGGAAGGAAGAGAAATGGAACTTCAAATCTGATCATTTTGGTACTTGATAACAGATTTGATTAAAAGTTTCACTAGAGGGCTTCCCTGGTGGCACGGTGGTTGAGAATTCGCCTGCGGATGCAGGGGACGCGGGTTCATGCCCCGGTCCGCGAAGATCCCACATGCCGCAGAGCGGCTGGGCCCGTGAGCCGTGGCCGCTGAGCCTGTGCGTCCGGAGCCTGTGCTCCACAACGGGAGAGGCCACAACAGTGAGAGGCCCGTGTACCGCAAAAAAAAAAAAAAAAAAAAAGCCCATGTACCTAATCCTCTTGATTCAGTATTTTTGTTATCTAAATGGATGTGATTTCTTTTCCAATATTTTTCTGAATAGGTTTGTGTTTGGAGAAAAGAGTCTTCTATAAGCTTATATCGGGACTTCATGCTAGTATCAATTTACATCTATGCGCAAATTATCTTTTGGAAGGTAATCAGATTTTTTCTATTAGTATAAAAATTGTTGGGGAAAAATACATGTTCTCTATAGAGCAAAAATCCTGTTTATTAAGAGTGTATAATATATTTCTCTTTCTCTTTAGAAACCTGGGGTAAACCTACCTGGGGACCTAATATGAAAGAATTTAAACGCCGCTTCGACCCTGTGGAAACCAAGGGAGAAGGCCCAAGAAGGCTAAAGAATCTGTACTTTTTATATTTAATTGAGCTTCGAGCTTTATCAAAGGTGGCCCCGTACTTTGAGCGCTCAATTGTCGATCTTTACACTGGAAATGTAAAAGAGGATGCTGACACAAAAACCCTTCTACTGAATATCTTTCAAGATACAAAGTAAGAAATGAATTGTCAGTGATCTGAAATTCTCCACTCTGTAGTTGAGTGAGGCAGTTCTTGAAATATTGATACGACGAAAACTGACTCCTGAAAGTTAGTTAGGAAAAGGGAGAATTAGAACTGAGAAGGAAAGTGTTCCATAGAATGGCAGCATTTTAAAAATATTGCTAAAAATGTTGACTGAAAAGCGTCTCTAAAGCTTTGCTGCATAAACTTTCACACTTGACAATAGGCTGTATTTTTAAATATAACTTTAAATTTTATGTAGTACCAAAATTTAATGCTACTTTAATGTTCTTTCTACCAATTTTGTATTCTTCCAGTTGCTACTTAAATTCAGATGGTAATAGGTGATAGCATAAGGATAGATTACCTAAGAGGACATTAGCCTTACATTCTACAATATAACCTTTAAAAAAAAATTCTGGGTGTATAAAACTGCACTTTACTGATTGTTAAAAATGAGCACAGAGGAGAGTTGGGTTAAGAAATGTCCAAGGTAAATTATGCATTACATTTTTTAAAATGTTTTAAAATGTTAAGTTTTGTACATTTTTTCACACAAATTGTTTTTAGTTAATTTTTTAGGTTATTTTTGTCACGTAATTTCTTCAAAACATTACACTCATAAATTACAAAGCCCTCTTTTTTTTTTTTTTTCGTAATTTCTTCAAAACATTACACTCATAAATTACAAAGCCCTTTTTTTTTTTTTTTTTTTGCGGTACGCGGGCCTTTCACTGTTGTGGCCTTTCCCGTTACGGAGCACAGGCTTCGGACGCACAGGCTCAGCGGTCATGGCCCATGGGCCCAGCCGCTCCGCGGCATGTGGGATCTTCCCGGACCGGGGCATGAACCCGCGTCCCCTGCATCGGCAGGCAGACTCTCAACCACTGCGCCACCAGGGAAGCCCCAAAGCCTTCTTTATCTTGCTTTACTCTTTGATTGAATAGTTTAAACTGTTTGTCACCTTCCCACATTACCAAACCTTACACATGAGTAAATTCTGAATTTTAAATATTTGTAGGGATAGAAAATTCTACCAGAGCTTGAATTTTTCATCTGTCGCTTATAATATTTTCATTTCATTAGGTCCTTTCCCATGCACTTTGACGAGAAATCCATGTTTGCAGGTGACAAAAAGGGGGCCAAATCGTTAAAGGTAAAAAGTTCTTGACTGGGGGACCGGGTAGGGAACAGTTTACTGGTTGTGTTTTAATCCTGTTCATCTAGACTTTCTTTCCCAGTTCACCATCTTGTTGGTCTGACTGGATTTTACTATAAATGATACAAAAAGCTCTTTCTCAATTCCTTTCTCCTTTCTAGTTTGCCCAACTGCTTAGTGAATCCTCAGTCATACCTCTGACTAATGACACCTTTGTAAATGTCTTTTCAAAAGGCATTATTTTGAAAGTTTTCTTACTTTCTTTTCTTTCATTTACTTATTGCTGTTTTGATGCGTCTTAAAAAAAATCATGCACTGTTAGCCACTTTGAAGGTAGTAAATAGTATATTTTCTAATGTTTACTTTACAAAATGTTACAGTTTTGAAACTATTATGTTTTTGTCCTAATGGACTAACATATAAGGCAAAAATTACCTGTTGACCTGTGATGTCAGAAGGAGACTATATTTTAGGAACATTATGCAACTTCATGTTACAAGCACTTGGTTTTCATTTGCTTACAGTAATTAAGGAATACATTGTACCCTTACAGTGTTCATAAAAGTATTTGAAATTGACTGGCAAATAGTCTTCTACCACAGCTCCACAATTTTTTATATGCGATTCTGAAATCCAAAAAGCTCCTAAAACTGGAACATTTTTCTTATGTTTGGTACAAATTGATTTGTTAGCAAAACCTAACCTGAACTGGTGTAAGGATATTTGTAGTGTTTTTTAAAAAATTCTGCTTTATATGAATATTCTTACATTTTGTTGCAAAAACAATCATGTATTTGATTACAGGGTGTTGCCATACACTCTGGTAGGGTGTTTCATAATACATAGTGTGTGTACTACATTTCTAAAATCTCAAAAATTCTGAATTCTGAAACACATTTGGCCCCGAGATGTTTTAGATGTGGATATGCTACAAGAATGAATACATTAGTAAGAGTTCCTTGGTATTTCTGAAGTGAAGTAATTTAGCCACAACTATATTTTAGTTTTGGAAGGTTGTTTTGTTTTATGGTTGTTTTAGAGGTATATTAGTATTATAGTATTTAACATAATGCTAATTCATTTTTGTAATGCTTCCTATTTTCTTAGTGTTTATACAAATATTATACTTCTGATCAAGACAACTGTAATTACATATCTTTTTATAGATGAGGAAGGTAAGACTGAGAAGAGAGGTTTCACAGCTAGCTTTCAAGTTATTAAATACTGGAAATTTGGTTTCCTATTTTTCAAAGGTGTAGAAAGGAGAATATAAGTCCATTTTTCCATCTGCTCCAAAGAACATGAATTACATGAGAATGGAGAGCAAAGGAGTTTTTGTGTTCTATTTATGTTGTCTTTCTTTTGGCCAAGGTATTGATTCCTCCAAGCGCTTTAAGTTTTCGGGTGACTCACTCCAGCTCTTTGCAATAAAATGTTTACCTCGGTGCAATAAAATGATTTTTATTTTCTATGTTTGCCCTGTGAAAAAGATGAGGAAACTTCCTCTTAGCTAGTTTTGTCCTCAGAGAAGGTGAGACTGACCTTAGAGTCACAGAAACCCATGCACAGATGCTCACAGGCATCTGACTGTGTGGGAAACTAATACAGCAAAAGTCAAGGATCCAGTAAGCAAGCATCCCTGGAGAAGCTGCATTAGCAAATGTGGGGGACTGTGAGATTACAGACCCCTTGTATAGCCCTGTGATCATCGGTGCTGATGGGGAGTACATGTTATAAACATGGTGTGGTCCTAAGGAGAGAGATACGGACACTGATTATTGTTCTAGGACTAGCTTTCTGATTTAGACTCGTACAAAACAATGCATCAAAAATAAATGAAACATAATATAGGTGTATTTACCACTGGTTTGTACACAGATATCAAATGGAAGCAGCAGTTAAGCTCCTTCAAAGTAAAAACCATATTATTTACTTTGGTGTCCCCTGTAGGGTACATGTTGGTACTTTGCATGGAGTGGCCCCTCCATCAAAAGTTTGTTGAATTAATATGTAGAATGAATTTTATAAACTGCCATTGATGTTAGCTGTTTTATGTGCCATGTTGTGCTATACAAATTCAAATACTTCTCTTCATTGTTGAAAAACACAACTCATTCATTAATAAGCTTTGAAACTTTTATTATAATTCAGACAAATGCAGTTTAATTTTAAATGTCTAATTAGAATGAACATGTGTTCTGCTTGTTAGGAGGAATTCCGGTTACATTTCAAGAATATCTCCCGTATAATGGACTGTGTTGGATGTGACAAATGCAGGTTATGGGGGAAACTACAGGTTTGTGTGTTGTCTTCTATTTTGAAACTATTACTAACCTTAAATTTCTCCACTGAGAAGTTGAAAGTTTTTACTAAAATGTCCTCATTGTTCATTGAATTAGAAATCCAAAGTGTGGTGTTCCTGTTTTATTTATAAAAACAATTAATATTAGACTCTGTGTGTTATATGTATATGTATTAGGATGTTTTTCCTATTATTGTAGGTTAATGATTTTAGTTCTATTGTATCTGTTTCTGTTGGTACAATCTCAGATTCATTTTTGAAGTTGGTGGTTATAAATAGAGTGTATTGGTATTTTATATACCTATATAAAAGGTAAAATATAATTATATAAGAAATTTAATTATCAAATTTTGGTCACTGAATTTGTATCAATCATCAAAGGAAGGAGGCCCCCTAGTCACAAAATAGGAAAGTTCTGCCCAGCAGGCCCATTTACCTAAATGTTTCAGCGTAAAAAGGATTGTGCGATTGTTTTATCTTTTTACGAAGATGATATTAAGTCATAGAAAGTCAAGAGACAGAATTTTTTTTAATGGAGGCTACACTGAAATCAGATTTTTCTTTTTCTCTGTTGCTAATAATTGAGAAATTATTAAGTGTAGGTATCACTATACCTATAAACTAATACTAATTTCTAAGTTTTGAATTGTTAGGGGCTATAAAGAATGCTTTCAGTTACATATTGAACACTGTAATCCTAATGTGATGTTTTCTATGTTAAAAAAAAAAGGCATTTTAGTAATTTGGAATAGTAGGATATGTATCCAAAAAGTGTTAAACTACTCAGATTTCCTTAACAGCTTAGATAAATTTATCATATGCATAATCTGTGAGGAAGTAGAAACTGTATTTTACATAGTTGAACATTTTGGTGAAAAGTTCAGTTCATATGAATTTCCTGACTTCTCATCACAGTGACTGAGTGTTCCTTTAAACCTTTATAGCAGTTATTATTATATGAATTTAATTGAAAGTTTATCACTATTTTCTTTAGACTCAGGGTTTAGGAACTGCCCTGAAGATATTATTCTCAGAAAAAGAAATCCAAAAGCTTCCAGAGAACAGCCCATCTAAAGGCTTCCAACTCACTCGACAGGAAATAGTTGCTCTTTTAAATGCTTTTGGAAGGTAAGAACTGTTTTCATAGTGAAGACTTTTGATTCCCCTCCTGGTTTCAACAAACTGCAAAGATCATCTTCTTTGCTAAAGTAGTCTGTTTTGCTTTGTTTTGTTGACAAAGAGGGAAGCATTATTGTCATATAGCCATCGTACCTGCACTCACAAGCCAGTTTCTCTACAGGTTACAGGAAAAAGTAATAGTTTCAAATTGCCAGCATTTCCCAGTTTGCCTTCTCAATTTTGTGGGGAAATAGTCTCCTAATAAAATTCTCTTTAGCTGGTTTTAACTCGTTGAAGTACAATAGCAGGAGTAAGGAGAGTTTGGCTCAGAAGGTGAGGAAAGAAAAAGACATTAAACCTTTCAGCTGCTCTGTGTCTTAATCTGAGGAGGCATTTTTCTTTCACTTATTCTTCCCCTATTGTTTTCTGTGTACATACATACAGTTTGCTTTTTGTTTATACCACAGATGGTTTCAAAAATAATTTGAATTTGCCTACAGAGGTACATGCAGTACCAACTAAGTGAAGAATACAGAAGAGAAGGAAAAGAATCATAGAAAATCAGAGAAAACAATACTATACTGCCCTGGGAAAAAAGGCAAAGTCAAATCAAGGAAAAATTTAAAAAATAAAGAAAGAACAAAGTAATACAGAGATTCTTATGTTTTCTTAACATGCATTTTTAAGTTAAAAAGAGGCACTTAAATTAAAAATAAATTAATTGAAATAATTAATTAATTAATTGCCCCTTCCCCATCTTAATAGCAAAGATTTCACCTGCTGTTCCCTGTATTTAAAGATGACCATGTAGGTTGAGATTTCAAACACAAGATAGACATAGAATGTCCACTGGTAATTGGTGTTTCATGAAAAATTCAATCCACCCACTTATGAGGCTTGTAGTAAGATAAAATAGGAGAAGCTGAATTAAATTTAAATTATTTGAAATTTAAATGAAAAAAGATTTTAATCAATTTAAACACTTAATTGAAGAATAGTTGGTGTACAGTATAGTGATTCACAGTTTTTAAAGGTTATACTCCTTTTATAGTTATTATAAAATGTTGGCTATATCCCCTGTGTTGTACAATGTATCCTTGTAGCTTATTTTATACATAGTAGTTTGTACCTCTTAACCCCCTACCCCTATGTTGCCTTTCCCCAGTGGTAACCACTAGTTCTCTGTATCTGGGAATCAACTTCTTAAAACATATTTAAATCTAAATTAAATTAAATTGAGAAAGAAGCAGATGTTAACTTCCTCAAAATTTCTCTGCATCTCACAAGGAATTACTCACAAATGCAACCCTTCCAGCTGAGTTCTCTAACTAGAGCCTGCTAGTACCTTTTATTGCTCCCTAGAGAGTACTGGACTCAGGATCAGGTCCTAGCGTTCTGGAATCCTGGCCCTGCCATTTACTGGCAGCAGGATCTCAGGTACATCACTCCTTTCTCCCAGCTTGTTTCCTTTCTCCATATAATGAAGGAGGAGTAAAAACCTTTCTCACAGAGTTAGCATGAAGATAAAACAAGGTCCTGTGTGACACTTTTCAATCACAAGACGCTACCCGAAGTCCATGGCTGTGGTGGACATGGGGATGGGGCTTTACAAACACCATTGTACGTTTAGTGCCCGCATATTTTCAGGACTTAAAAAATTGTCTTAGTGTTTTTATGGCTAGACTAGGTGTGAGAAACCTTTCTTTTCTTAAGGGTAATGACACTCAGGGAGGGATGGTTACACAAACAAGGCACAGCCTAATTTAGTCTCCCTTTTCCTCCCCACGGAAAACAAATAGCAGCCATCTGCTTTTTAGATCTCTTTTAAAATATTCATCTTTTTTTCCCCCTAATTATTAAAGTAATTCATGGTCATTATAGAAAATCTGGAAAAACATGTGCAAGTGTAATTTAGAAAACAAATTTAAAAATCACTCATAACCCTACCACCTAGGACGATTTCAACATTTGGCGTATTTTTAATGTGCATTTTCCCACTACTTATACGTACGTGTGTGTGTGTACATGTTTTCAGAGTTGAAACCATACATTTTGTATGCTTTCTTACCCTGTTTTACTTGGCATTACATTGTAATCATTTCCCAATATTACTAAAATTTTTTTCATAAGTGTTATTTTTTTCTTTTTTATGGAGGTATAATTGACATACAGCATTGTATTAGTTTCAGGTGTCCAACATAATGACTCAGTATTTGTATATGTTGCAAAATGATCACCACAGTAAGTCTAGGTAGCATCCATCACCGCATGTAGTTAGAGTTTTTCTTCTTGTGATGAGAACTTTTGAGATTTACTCTTTTAGCAACTTTTAAATACATAAGCACTATTTTTAATATAGGCCAATATTCTATTACATGGACATACCACAATTTAGTGATTCTTTTATTTCTTAGTTGAGTTTAACTCTTTCCTTCATATGTATTCTATACATTTCTTACTTTTTCCTTAAAAAATATTACAGTTCTTAATAATTGTTAATGAGATATGTTCATTGTATCTTCCACCTGATTATCAGTCCATTTAAATAGTAAATGATTTTGGCTGCACTAACACACACAATTATCGTGTTATGCTTTGGGAGGGTTTGTGCATTCATTCCTGTTAAGTGAATTGGTAGTTTTCTTGGTCTGACAACCTATATAATACAATTGTGCCTCAATTAGGGCAGCCAGGACAGCATTGCTTTGTCATGTGATGCTAGTGGGCAGAGACTCACAGTGAGCATTGTCTTTGGTTTTGGCCAAGGAAGGCTGGGAAATGTGGTTTCTTTATCTTGAATACTCTGCAAACGTCTTTCCTACACTAACAGCCATTTTTTGATAGTTTCAACATTTATATCAAATGGCTTATTTTCCAGGGAACAAATTAATATACCTGTTGGCTATTAAAATATATTTTAGTATCCCTCTAAAAGTACCGGTAAAGCAGTAGGTAAATGCAGGTACGCTCTGTGCCTTCCTGTGTCTGTCTTAGAATAATAATAGGGAATGTGGAAAATCTCTCTTGTGTAATAAATTGTGAGGTCTGGAATGCATCTTCACAGAGACTCTGGTCCCATATAGTGCTGGCGAGTTTGTACTCCCCACGTAAAAGGTAACCTACAGTTAATTTGTATGATAACCTTTGAGTTTTCTGACACTCTCCATTTTGTATCTAAATCAGACTTTGAGCATATTTTTTTCATTGTTTTTTTCAGCTGCTGCTCTTTACTAAGCTCTCTTTTCTTTAGTTATGGACCTAGGTTTCTACCATATCTTCATATGTATTTTGATAGGTTTTTTTAAAAACAGGTACTTTGAGGTACAGCATATGATTTTACACATTTGTTTAATAATCATAATGCTTTTTCGTAATAAGTAAACACTGTTTCAGTCCTCTAATATTCTGAGGATTAGAGTAAGAATTCATTTTCTGTTAATCCTACAACTTGTAAGACTATAAAGAAAATGTTTTTGAGACCATAAAGGACATAGATTTTTTTGAGAGGACATATGGTCTTGGGATCTGATGAGCTGGTTAGAACCCACCTACTCTACTAGCTGAGCAACCCTGGGAAAATTACTTGATTTATTTGAGCCTCAGTTTTCCTAAAATGTAAAATCAGGGTTAATTTTATCTACCTTGTGGAATTTTTTTTAAACAATTAATGAGATTGTATCTGTGATGAGCTTAGAACATTGCCTACCATACTTTAAGCTCTCAATATAAGAAAAGCTATTAAGTTCTTAAAGAAATGAGCTTGGTACTGCATTCTACATTATCTTAAGCTATAGAAAGAAAAACATTAGATTTTTGTTGTATCAACCCTGAATTGTACCTAAGGATAATGGAGCTTATAGAATTTTTTTTTATGATTTCCATTCTAGAGTTTTACTTCTGGGTCTGGGCTCAGAAGCATTTCATTCATTTATTCACTCAATAATAATTTATTGAACACTATAAATATGGGTGGATGGAGGGCATGGGGATTCATCAATAGACAGAATAAATAGAACCTGTACCTTTGGATTAAAACAAATCCGTGCTTGGGGAACAACAAGAAAGAAGCGGATTTGGAGAGTAGTGTGCAAAATGAATTTACAAGGCCAAATGTAAATGATTTGAGATTCTTTATTGTAATGAATTATCATACCACTGTTCCCATCATTTATCTAGAATCTGTTGATAATATGAAGTAACTGGCTTCCCTTGCCCCTTCTAAACCAAGACTAACGAACTACAGCTCTGCGTTTTGTCAATCTTTAATAATCATAGTATATGCATTTAAAAATGGAAGCGTCACTGTTCAGTGCTGTTTACATCATTTTATTTTTGATTTTGCTTTCAAATTGTAGCCCATATAACAGCATCAATCATGTGAAGTGTGTACACATCATATTAGCTGTGCTAATATGCTTTTTTTTTTCTCTTGTAGGCTTTCTACAAGTATAAAAGAGTTACAGAATTTCAAAGTCTTATTACAACACAGTAGGTAATAGAGGCTTTTGTATGTCTAATTAGAGACATAAAGTGACTGTGTGAAGCCTTTTTAGTCTTGGACATTTCAGCAGAAGGAGACTAATCTTCAGACTTCAAGAATTCTGAAATCTTAAAGAAAATTCAAATGTTCACTTGAATATTTATGCTTCTTAATAGATTATCAATTAGAGATATTTGTAAATGAAGTATATACTTTTAAAACATGTAAACTGCACTAATTCTGTGTTTAATTCCATGTGTTTCCATCTGTTGAATATTCTGCTATTCCACTTGTTTAGAATTGGCTTCGTGGTTATTCTTTATTTCCAGCTGTCAAACCTAAATGACTATGTCTCCATCTGAATAATACTGTTAACTAGTCTATTATGGAAAAGGAGAGCTAGGGAGCAAATGTTGCTTAGGGCAGGTATCAGTGACAAAAATTTGTCAGTGATTTTTAAATGTATTTTTAGCCTTGCCTAGCTCTGTGTGTCACCTTCTGTAAGATGGAAGTGTCAGCGTGATCAATGACCCTTTCAGTGTATAGTTATAGTAGTTACTTAAGAATCCCCAAGACTTCAATTTCATTGGTTTTTATTGAACATTTTAGGTTGTTGTTGTTGTGTTTTGCTTTGGTCTAAAGGACCTGCTTCGGCAAAGGTGAATAAGTAATATCCCCTTTGCTACCCAGCCAGATTTCATGTGCCTGCAGTGGGCTGGCTTAAGAGGATTCTTTACTTAGAATCTGTAAATCAGTTTCTATTGATTGTGTGTTTCTTTGCCCCTAATCCAATTTTAGAAATTTTTGTTTAAGAAAATAAACCCAAAAAAAATCGCATAAATACTTATTTAAGTTTCCATCTTGATAAAATTTGAATGGAATTATAAGGATTTATAACACCAAATGAAAACATTATATACACAAAACTTACTATTTTAAATTAAGCATTTTTAAAGGATTTTATTTCAGAATACAGTCTATGCAGTCCTCTTTCAATCTGATTTTCTTTGGTAGGGTATTTAAGTAGATAAATTAGTTCATTACCTTCTCTAAGCTTCCCCTTTCCCCACATTTTCTTTTTTAGTTCTTTGTATATAAATGGTACTTCAAGTGACTTGTACCAACAGATGACTTCATAAGTCCTAAACTGTCATTTTTTAAACCTGGGATTTAAATATCCTTAATATTTAAAATATTATTTTAAAAGGTGTTAGTATATATAATGTGATTAATTTGGAAGGTTGCATCTGTGTAGAAGTAATGCGGGTATCAGTCTTTCATGAAGTAAATAAGTGCTCTTAAACCCATATCTTATCCTGCCAAAGTCTGAATGTGTTCATTGATGATTTTTAGTGGCATATTTTAACTTGTATTTAGTTGGCTTATCCTTCTTTTAAAAATACTTAGCCATCCCTTGGAAGGCTATGGTTTGAGGGAGTAAGATGTCACTATTATTTTCTTACCCCATTTCTAACCTTTATAGACCTGGAGTTTTCATGTTGTTGTTGATAGTGGTGGTATTTCTTTTAAGTTGAATAAAACAGGCTGACTTGGTTGGAGCCTCCTCTACTTTTTCTTTTCATTTTTAGGGATGCAAGTTATTGTCTGGTGGGAGAGGGGGACCTTCAGATAAATTTATCTAAAAAGTGAATATCTAAGTAATCCTGCTGGTAAATTAATAAGAATTATTCTTAGTGTTTTTCAGAGTCTAAGAAAATGTGAATGTTTTGCACTTTGTCTATTATTACTGTAAGTTTAAAAATCTTTTTGGTAGTGTTACTTCACCGCTCCCTCAGTTAAAGGCTATTATTTAAGCTCTATTTCCTGAAGAAAATCTTTGGTCATTTCCAATTTCTTGCTGCTTTCCTTTACTGTGATTTGTTTCAAGCTTAGTTAAAATTGTGTATTAGAGTGAGTTCTAGGAATTAAAAGATCTAGTTAGGGTAAGAAGTTCTTTTCAAGGTTTTAACAGATCTTTCACTACCAAGAAAATAAACAAATGAAGTATTCTTAAGCTGAAATCTATTTGATTAACGTAACTTTACCATAAATTAGATTGTGGCGGGCAGCCTACATTTTTGTGTATGTGTGTGCTTTTTAAATGAATGTGTAAGTGATAGGAATCTTTGTTTTGTGAGCCTGTTGATGTTTTATGGTCCTTATGATATAAACTTTTTTCCAACTCACATACCTTTTTGTTGTCAAATGATACTAGAGTACCGACCGCATTGTGAAAAACTTGCCTGGCAATAATACCTCTTGGCATTTTGTCTTTATCTCATCACCTAATTTAAAAGTCCAACACTTGATAATATAACAACTTGACAGAAATGATTGTACCAGCTGATAAAGTAATGAAAATGAAGAAAAGGAAAATATTCCTTCCTTCAGTGGCATGAGTTTATTTTTTTTTAAGTGGCATCTATGCAAGTTAGAAATACTGTATATTAAAACTGGTAAATTTAAATGTTTCTCTTGTGTTGATTCTTAGATTATGAGGAGGATCAGACAATATTAGTAATGGTTTTTACAGTTTTGACATCTGATAAATCCAACGTTTTAGTTTGACATTTTAACATTGTGAATTACTCAGTACTTGTAATCTCTGTACGTATATGAAACACTGTGCCATGTTTTCCAACTTTATCTAGGTGCCACTGTATATAAGAAAGGACAGCTATTTTGATCTCCGTCAGCACTGCCTTCATCTGGAAATTTGGGAACAGTTCACAGTAAACCTCTCAGCAGTTAGCAAACTGAAGTACCTGCAGAAACCATAGCTATTCACCAAAATACAGACTGGGTGCATGGTACCATGGAAATTATTTGGTAAAACAAAACAACATAGACACACACCAAATTTACGTGTACTCTATTTTAAGTAACATCTACAGGTGCAGCTTTGATTTTGAACAGAATTTCAAATAATTTGCTGTTGTACCCACCAGATTATAGAAAATGTGAATTAAATGTTTCTGCCATCTTCTCATCTTGTTCTTTTTTTTTTTAACCCCCTTTTAAATGTTTCCTTTCATGAGATGAAAACTTGGTTATAATTTGTGGCGAAGGGAGAAACTAAGTAGTCTGTGGTTGTTTCTTTTTAAAATCATAATTGCACTCCTTGGCAGCCACTGTTGAAGGGCTTTGCATGGATTATTTATCTTCTCAGCAACCCTAGCAGGTAAGTACAATTACTTCTCTGTTTTTAAATACGAAAACTGAGGATAAGAGAGGCTAAGTAACTTACCCATAGTCACAAATTCTAGGTTGTGGGACTAGAATTTGAAACTGGAAAGCCTGACTCTGTTATAGAGTCTCGGCTCAGAAGGTGGTGTATTTGTGTTAGTTTATAAATTGGCTTATTACCATTCAACTAAAAACTGAGGACTTCTGGCATCCTTTGATTGGTTTTGTCATAAAGCTATTTAAATATACTTATTTTTTGAAAAGGTAATAACATTCACATGGTTCAAAAACCAAAAAATATACAAAGCTCTACAGTGGGACGTTGTCTTTCTTGGGCCCAACTTTCCGTACTAGGCATCCTTCCCCTGCCCTTACCATCAGTAACCTCTGCGCTTGGTTTCTTATGTTTCCATCCATACATCTTTAAGGCATATACCAACAAATACAAAAAGTCTTATTTTTTTCTCTCATTTTTACCCAAAGAGTAGCATCATATACATACTGTTTGCGTTTTTTGTCCCCCCCACTTAGTTTTTCTTGGCAGTCTTCCCACGTCAATATATAGCTTAATCACTTTTTTCTTTTTTTTTTTTAGTAACTGCTTGGTATCCCATTATATGACTATGCAGTCGTTTAAATAGCCAATCTCCTATTAATGGGCATTTGGATTGTTTCCATTGTATTTATGCCATTTTACACATATGTAAATACGTACTTGTAGTCTAAATTCCCCCAAATGGAATTTTTGGGTCAAAGACCATGTGCATTCATAATTTTGAAAGATATTAGAATATTGCTCTCCGCAGGGGATGGCTGCCAATTCACACGCCCAGCTTCAGTTGAAGGCAGTGTCTGCTCCTCCACAGCCTTACCAATACCAGTGTTATTAAAAAGCTGGATTCTTGCTATTCTGATAAGGTGCAAAATTATGTATCAGTGTATTTTATTTTGTATTTTTCCTATCATGAGTAAGGCTGACTACCTTTAATATGTTCAAGAGCCATATTTCCTTTTGTGTTCATAACTTTTACCCATCTTTCTACTGCATTGTCGATCTTACCAATTTCTAGGAGTGCTTTATTTAGTAGAGATGTTCATACTTTGACTGTAATAAGCTGTACTTTTTTTTTTTTTCCAGTCTGTCTTTTGACTTTGCTCATGGTGGTTTAGCCATGGAGATTTCTTTGTCTTTATGCAGTCTAATTTGTTTTAGTGGCTTCCGGACTTTGTGATAATTAAGAAGGCCCTCTTCACTCCACAGCAATAATTCACCTATATTTTCTTCTAGAACTTTTATGATTTTCTTTTAGATCTAAATTTTGACTCCTTGGATTGTATCCTGGCATAAAGTGCAAGTTAATGATCCAACCTAATTTTTTCCCAGACGATTACCCAGTTAATCCAGTACCATTTATCGAACGGCTCATCTTTTTTCCTCACTAGTTTGAGATGCTATGTGTATCTCATCTAAAATCCTGGGTTCTCTGTTTCATGGATCTATTCACTCCTGTACCTGTACCACATTGTTTTAACTACTCAGGGCCTATGTTTTAATACCTGGTACATTGGCCCCCTCTTATCTCCCCTGCCCCCTTTCAAAATTTTAAAATGATTTTTTTTAGCTGTTCTTGTTTGTTCCATAGGAGCTTTAAAAAAAAGTCCTTTAACATAAGAATCATGCTAAAAACTCTGCCCACCTCAGTGTTTTCTCTGGAGGGTTGCCCTTTTAACCACATATTGTGTCACTGTTCTTTTGATACTTCACCTGATAAAAATCTACTTTTTATTATCTGTTGTGTTAATCATTTCATTATTCTAGTTGCCAGCGCCCAAACAGATGAGAGCAAAGAGACAGAACGTGAGGTGCCTGTGTAGACAGAATTTCATCTCAGTGCTTCCGTTTTAAGACTTAGTTCTCAAATCATTCTTAGAAGCTATCTTGCTATACAATCCTTATTTCCTTTTTTACTCCATTATGGAGTAAAAGTTGGATGTGTGTCAAAGATTCATAACAGGGAGGGGCCCTTAAATGAGTATTAATCTTCTAAAATTAATATGCAGTGGATAAAAGTGCAAGTTCAAGAAGACACCTTAAAAAAGCCCCGGCGATATCTACCAGAAGAAACAGGATTTGAATATTCACTCACTGTTCTAGGAACTGGGCACATAGCAGTGAACAAAACAGATATATCCCTGCCATCGCGTAACTTATGAATTCTGTAACCTCACTAGGTTATATCTAGTTGACAGCGAGAATGCACCCAGAGGAAGAATACAGTTGACCCTTGAACAACATGGGTTTGAACTGCACAGGTCTACTTAATATGCAGATTTTCTTCAATATATACATATTACAGTACTACACGATGCATGGTTGGTTCAATCTGCAGATTTAGAACCGGAGATACGGAGAGCTGATTATAAAGTTACATGTGGATTTCTGACTACTTGGGGGTCAGCCCCCCTAACCTTCACGATGTTCAGTAATCAACTGTGTATCAGTCGAAGAGGAATAGGTAACACAGAAACCTGTCTAGTGGAGAAGGTCCCCTCGATGTGAATGAATCTTATTTGTCTGCTTGACAGTGCCATCAAGTTGTCACAGGCTGATTAAAATCAATTAAAATCATCTACCTACCACCCCTTGGTCAGGGCAGAGTCTGCATTCACCATGCATCATTCTGATATCATTTAACTTTTCCAGGCAGATTTCCTTCACAGAATGTATCTCCAAATGGGTAAGTGTTCTGCTGTCTTTTAACAGGTTTTCAGTCTGCACACCTGAAGCCCAGACTCTACGCTAGTGAATGCACCAAGGGGATAGTGCACCAAGGATATACAGTAGCATAAATTGAATGGCGCTGGTAAAGCATTATTTGGTTATCCTAAACTCACCCTTTCTATACCTCAATCAGTGCCTTCAGGGAGCACGTATGACTTGGGACTGCAAAGAAACGGGAGGGACTGTTGTAGGTTAGCAAGGGTCGTGGGAAATTGAGGGTCAGAGTCAAGAAAGGTCAGAGTGACAGAGATCAGCAGAGAAAAGAGGGATTTTGAAGCTCATACCGGCTGAAAAGAAACAGGTCACGGATCCGGCTGAAGCGAGCAGGCAGCTCATCTCTAGTTCTGACTAGGCTCTTAAAGTTCAGAGACAGAAAACATATTCTGGAGATAAAAGACTAATATTCTGAGCGGTAGGGCACCAAGCTCTAAAAGGACAGATCAGGTTTGGAGGCTAAAGAATGAATGCTGGCAAGGTGTGATTAGTCTCTAGGAAAATAGGGGGTAGGTCCCAGCGACAGGTCAAGGGATAGAGATAGAGGTACGGAATCCAACTTTAGAGGAACCAGGTAGATACCATTAGGAGCTGCTGAGTCAACAGGTTTGGACCTGAGGACTTTGAAACCCCTACTTGATGACCTGGTAGCCAGTGTCAGAACCCGATGCTGAATGAACCCACATCAGTGCCCAGGCCCAGAGGAGCTAAGCGACAGGTACGGGTAATGAACACAGAGATCTAAGTTGGAGGCACACTAACATCAGCTGACTTTTAAGGTATTTTGACCCTTTGGTGCAAGGGCTCTTCATAAATACATACCTGCTAAGCGCCAAGAGTAGGGTTAATGTAAGGGTGGTGCTGTGTCCACAGACTGGGCCCACAGACACAAGTACTGAGCCCAGGGTCTAGCACGTAGTAGGTGCTCAATAAACAGACTGAATTCCACTTCCTTATCCTCATGGTCCCTTTAAAAAAGTGTTTCCTCACTTTAATCAGTTTGTTTATAGTCTTTGAGAAGAATTCCACTATGTAGCTTGATCCTTTCCAAAAGCTCCTCCATCTGGACTATGAAGAGTCTTAAGTAGCATTATGCATAGTCAGAAATGCTTCCAATTAAAAAAATTCTCACCTATATGGAATAAAATTTAGAAATGCATATTAGATGTGTCTTGATCAGCCCTATACTTTATCATGCAGTAATCTAAAGACACGAGAGCAAGTTTTTTTTTTTTAAACAAAGCTTTATTTGGAAATCTTGATAGTTTCAAATATTTAGACCCATTTAGCTCTAATAAGTTCATCTTTATGGTTAAAAAGTAAAAGCAATATTCTTGTAATACTATGTAAACGTAAATGAGGACCTTTTTCTCAAAGCACTTCTCACGCTCTAGGACTTACTAACGCTTATTCCTTTCCTCTTAATAGGGGTTAATTGTTCAAGGCCAACAAAGAGCAGTTATTCTGGATTTTGGTAAGAGAAAATTGGGGGATGCATTAGCAAGTGTGCCTGATGTAAGCAGCTGAACACAATAACCAGCATAGTCATTAGCAATGTGCCCGACACATTCAAGAAAGAACTGGCATAGCTAAATGTGACTGGTGTGTGTATACTGTAAGAATCAAAACCTTAGAGTCCACAGCTCTGTGGGTTACACTCCGGATGTTTTAATCATCAGCTCAATTAAATGGGTTAATTGTAGAAAGGAAAAAGAGCCGCTGAAGGATATCTTACAGGCAGACCTCATTTTACTGTGCTTCACTTTATTGCACTTCAGATGCTGCATTTTCTACAAATTGAAGGTCTGAGGCAACCCTGCATTGCACAAGTCTATCTGTGCCATTTTTTCAACAGCATTTGCTCACTTTGTGACTCTGTGTCACATTTTGGTAATTCTCCCAATATTTCAAACTTTTTTCATTATTACTATATTTGTTAAGGTGATCCATGATCTTTGATGTTACTACTATGACTTGCTGAAGGCTCAGATAATGGTTAATATTTTTTAGGAATATTTTTAAATTAAGGTACGTACATTGCTTTTTAAGATATAATGCTACTGCACACTTAATAGACTACAGTGTAGCGTAAACATAACTTTTATATGCACTGGGAAACCAAAAAAATTCATGTGACTCACTTTATTGCAATGTTTTGCTTTATTGCAGTGATCTGGAACCAAACTGCAGTTATCTCCAAGGTCTGCCTGTACACAAATCAGTTGGAATTCTTTAGACAATTAACTCCATAATTAACTCTGTTATGCATATTTCCAGTGGATGCACAGGAACATTCACATGCAGCCTTTTAGTGTTGAATCAGACTTAGCTAAATGATGGTACAAAATTTTCAGTGATATTGCCATACTTCCCCATACTTTTTTAACGTTCAAATTATGGGAGTTTTAATTTCATCATGTTGCCTTAAAACAAGAGGACAGTTGGGTATTTTAGAACGAGTAATCACCATTCCTTGCCTTCTCCTGGCCTTTAGTATTTCACCTAGGAGTAGCTTTGTTAGTGTACTTGGCAACACAAGTAAATTAGGAAGTTAAAGGAAATTTTAATTTTCCTTTCCACACCATACACGCAACATTTCAGACTATACGTGATCATTTACTATGAGAGAGTTTGTTACATAGTTCATAGTTTTGCATATTCTAGATGTGTTTACATTACTTGTACTTTAAGGCATTACTTTTCAAAAAGGGAAGAAGAGAAAAATAGGCACTTAGAACATTTTTATCCTTTCTGATAAAAAAATAATAGTTCAAATAATACTAGCAGCTTAATCCTAAAAATAGATTACAGATTTTATCAGTTAATGCTCAGTATTTCAATTTTCTGGCCAATAATAAAAGAATAATAAGATATTTGTATGTCATAGGATGAATATAATTGCATGATGTTTTGACCTAATATTGAAGAACTGCAGTACTTCCTGAAAGCATGATATAAAGGATTTTTAAGCATTTGCTGAGTCTGCCTTTAAATTCTTCTAAGTATCACTAACAAAGATAGTATGACAAGTAGGGTGTTCTTAAAGCTATTTAGAATAACAACTTATAATATTTTAAGGTAACCTGAATAATCAGTGCAAATTTTGCTTCAGTGCAGAATTTTCCCTGGCAGTAACTGTTTTAAATATGTGACCCAAATTCTTCCATATACTGAAAAGCAAGAATGCTGTTGTGTGTGATTATGCAGGGTGAAGGTGTTGGTACACATGAAAAACCCAATCATGACCCACTGAAAACTTGAGATCCTGATTTTTAAATACCATCAAGATAAGAGAAGCAGACTTGATCGCTGTGCAATCAGTGCCCGGAGACAAGTTATTCCTGAAGGCCAAACTGGGAAGGAAGACATCAGAAATGGGTTTCATCACGTGGGCAGAACTTACTAATATAAGTTCCTTTTCACCTGCCCCTCCCTCTGTCCCGAGATGTGAGATTTCCTAGGCAGAGCAGAAAGATACTTTCTCTCTGGTAACAATACTTCCTCTAGTACTCTAGCCTCCCTGACAGAGCCATGTACAGTCTCCTATTATAGGCAGTTTTATAACTGCAGGCCACATATATATATATGTGTGTGTATATATATATACATATATATGTATATATATGTATATATAGACTTGGAGATTTTAGAATGGCATTTATGGTTGGGGAACTAGTATTTCATGATGTGTTTCACTTAAATGAAAGACAACTTACAAGCAACTGTCTGGAATGCCCTTTTACATGGCTGAGAGGCAGGACTCATGCTATAGGATACTGCAGTGCTACTACCATTTTAAACATGCAGCTTCCAGTGGGCTGCTTTCAGAGCTACTTAAAAATAAAAAGTATTATTTTAAATATGGTTGGAAACTGTAAGAAAACTGTTAGGATTCCATAGTCTTTTGGCTCAAGGACTCAGGGTTACCTGTTATTAAACCCCTTCTGAGAACCTCTTCGTTGTTCAGTAATGAACGTTCAGTGAGCTGGGAAAGGTGCAGTCTTGCTGAAGTCCTGAGGTAATGGGTATTAGAGTCACTGGGCTAACAAACTGTGCAAAAATCTCTGAATACAGCAGAGGAAGTTTAATAGTGTAAGTCAACTCTATCAGTGTTTTTATTAACATTATCAACTTATCATTGATGGTATACATTAGTGCCCTGTTGAAAGGAGTACTAAATTTTGGCAAAATGTAGGAGATTCTCTGAGGAACCAACCATCTGTGCCTCCAACAAGTCTAAGGAAACAATTTACCTACTATGCAGTCTGTTGGCATTCTGCTACATTGTAACTTTCAACACTGGAGCTGCAATCGGCTATCTAGATGTCAGCTGTACTTAGAGTCTACCAGAATCTGAGCGATCCGAAGAGGTAAGGATTTGAGGAATACTTTAGTCCAAAAGCCTTTTTAAAAAAAAAACAAAAACCATCAGACCATATACTGTATACTTTTAAAGTGAATTATGCATAAAAGTCTGTGCAAACTACAACATATATTGCAGTAACATTCTGAAAAAATCCTAGTATATTTTAGCATTAAGTTATATAAAATACATCTTTATAAAAGTACAGAATTTTTTTGAAGTTTAAATTATACTCACTGAAACAGGCAGCCAGGCTCACTTTTTAGTACTAAAATAAGGTTTTTATCAATCTAAATTATTGCTTAGTCCTGTGGAGCCATCAGAAACCTGTAACAAAGAACAATCGAGTCCTATTTATTTCTTAAGGAAACGTGCCCTAAAAATTCAGCTGTCATTAAATTAGTCTTTCTGAAGATTTTCAACTGAGGCATCGTCCATGTAACTGTTAACTGATGCTACCCATGGCCTGGTTTGTCAGGATCCAAAATTGAGTCTGGTTGTAAAGTTCCTACTTGAGCCAGGAAGCTGTTCGTTTGCTGTCCCCAATCATAACCGTCTGGAGCAAAACTTGAAAAGAAAAGGCGAGATTTCAGTGACGTGAAACATTATGCTGTCGATGACATGCCAATCTGAGGTACACAGAACTGGGGCTTTGTATAAACCAGACCATCCCAAAGCTGTTCAAAGCAGCTTCTTGAAGCCCGTTTTCCCACTAAACAGTGCTACGCGCAGTGGCTAGAAGACCGCCCACAAAGGTAACCTGAACTCTATAGAGCCCAGAAGTGTAGTAATACTGCAGCCGATCACTATGTATAACAAAACGCTTTAGCAACAAATTGTATCTGAATCCTAATGGAGAGTATACCTCACTACCTGTGTGTCTTTGGACAGATAACTTTTGTGCCTTGATTTAAAAACTTTTTTTCTGTGCCTCAATTTTATTATGTTAGAATGGGAGTAATATTGGTAACTACCTTGTTGGGCTTTTGTGAGTTAATACCTGTAAAATGTTTACAACAGAATCTTACTATACAGTTAGCTCTCAATAATGTACATTATTGTTGTTGTATCATCATTATTTTCCTCTGTGTAATGGAAAGGGGATCTTTTCTTCTTCCACAGAGGTAGTGAGGGCGCCCTCAGCTGTGTCTCTTCCAGCACGTGAGAGGTTAGGGCTGCTCCGGCAGGTTACAGAGGGACATACATAGCGAACAGGCAATGCCGTCGGGGGCTGGATAAGAGAACAGTTTTAGGGAAGAGAGAGAGGACACCTTTTGACCTCGAAGTCCTTCCTGTTCACTGACTCCTTTCCCAATTATCTGTGTTCTTTACACCTGCTGGCTGGGTGGACTGCTCTGCTCTTTTTTCCCCAGCACTGTCTTTTATTCTATCATCTGACCAGGATTTCTCTGCTCCCTGATCCACTGAGAAAGCAAGGTATTCTCCCAGCTTTTCCTGTCCCTATAAAAAGGACTCCTTTCAGACCTCTTTTAAGGTTTTCTAAGGATTTTACTGTAGTAGTAAAGAGCAGAAAAGCAAGCATCTCTTTATCATTTTGCCCCAGGGCGAAAAAGAATTTACCTTAATATGCTAATGGTAGGTCTTTAAATTCACAAAGGATTTCATAAGATAAGCTTTCACTTGTAAAAAAAAAAAAAAAAAAAAACACGCGCATCTCTTTATCATTTTGCCCCAGGGCGAAAAAGAATTTACCTTAATATGCTAATGGTAGGTCTTTAAATTCACAAAGGATTTCATAAGATAAGCTTTCCACTTGAAAAAAAAAAAAAAAAAAAAAAACACGCAGCCCGAAGCTACCCTTTCACAGGAACAGCCCGGGGTCCTGGGAGGGAAGAGAGGAGCTTGGCAAAAAGCACTAGGTCAGCCCTTCCTGCTCCTCTCGCCCCTGCTGGCCTTGAAGTAAGAGGGGACAGGATGATCGCTGAGCAGTGGAGTGTGGCTGAAGGGTCCCTGGGTTGAGGAGTGGGAAGGGAATCCAGCAGCTACCCCACCTCCTGTTTGCAGACCACAACCGTGGCCTTGGCAGAGGTCACGAAGCACATGATCTCAGGAGGTGGGTCTCAACTCTGGTTGCGGTTAGTCTTACTACTCAGATGCTTCCCCTCCTTTTTCTGATGGCCTCACCCTACCTCCAGCTCCGGGTTTTATGCAGGCATTTCCATTTCGTTTGAATCCACTCCATTGGCTCAGCCCTCAGCCTCCTAACCACGCCCCTCCAGCCTGAACTAGGGTCTTACCTTCCCTGAAGTCCCTGAGGGGCAATGTTCCAGGCAAGGTCATCGTCACTGTCGTATCTTCGAGGGTTGTCAAAGAAATAAGATCTGGGGCCAAATCCATGGCTGGGGACCATTCCAGGGTTGGTCTAGAAAGACAGTGTAACGGTTCAGTGTATTTTCAGACACTGCCTTGCACGAGGCAAAGATAAATAACATCTCTTTCTTGCAGGAGACTAAAGATGCTCTATCCACCTGGATGGAGGCACTTGTTCAGGTGGCGTGTTCGTTTCAGTTACTTTTTAATTTAAGAGGTATTAACTTTTTCTCTTATCATCAGTATGGACAAAATCTTCTTTCAGAGTTCTGCTTGCAGCAGTGAATTATCACCGTTTTAATTTCTTACAGAAAAATCAGACAATACCCAAATCAGCTAAACTAGACAGTCCCAAATTAGATATAAACCTGTATAATGATGTGGGCATTCACAACAAATTAAAATAATTAAATGATGAAATTTTGAGAGAGTTTCTTATCCAGTTTCTATAATCTGCCTCTCCTGTTTCTGTCCCCAAGCTGAGTTCACCTCTCAAAAAAATTACAGTTGTCCACAGGGGACTGGTTCTAGGACCCCCACCCCCCACAGATACCAAAATCCAAGGATGCTCAAGTCCCTTATATAAAATGATACAGTACAGTCCTCTGTATATGCGGATTCTGCGTTTGTGGATTCAACATGGCATAAAATCCCACGTTTGTTTGACATCTTTGTACATATCATTAGTGTTCTTTTTTATTTTTGGCCACACGGTGCGGCATGTGGGAGCTTAGTTCCCCAATCAGGAACTGAACCCGCACTCCCTTCAGTGGAAGCACAGAGTCTTAACCACTGGACCACCAGGTAAGTCCCTAGTGGTCTATTTAAAAGCTAACCAATAGAGTATGAAAAAAGGTTATTACAGGATGGGTATCTATATGTGAATTTCTGCTTTTCTAAGACTCATCTAGCCAAACATAGGAAGCAAAGCAGAACTTATACAAGGTGGGACACCTTCAAATTTACTATTTATAGCAGTTAAAGAATGTCTATACAAAGAATGAAGTTGGACCCTTACCTCACAACACATATACAAAAATAACACAAAATGGATCAGACCTAAACCAAAGAGTGAAAATTATAAAACTCTTAGAAGAAAATATAGGGGCAAATCTTTGTGACCTACAATTTAGCAAAGGATTCTTAGATATGACACCAAAAACATGAGCGACAAACCAAAAAAACAAACTGGACTTCAAAATTAAAAACGTTTTTCCATCAAAAGATACCATCAAGTGAAAAGACAGCCACAGAATGAGAAAATATTTGCAAATCATATATCTTTACAAGGGACTTATATCTAAAATATATAAAGGACTCATAACTCAATAGTAAAAAGACAACTCAATTTAAAAGTGGGCAGGGAATTCCCTGGTGGTCCAGTGGTTAGGACTCCGTGCTCACTGCTAAGCACCCAGGTTCAATCCCTGGTTGGGGAACTAAGATCCTGCAAGCCACACAGCGCGGCCAAAGAAAAATAATTAAAAGAAATTCTTTTAAAGTGGGCAAAAGATCCGAATAGACATTTTTTCCAAGAAAGATATACAAATGGCCAATAAGTACATAAAAAATGCTTGACATCATTAGTCATCAGGGAAATACAAATCAAAAGCCACAATGAAAAAAAAAAAAGAAGCCAGTGAGATCTCTGTCAGGGCATCTTGAATCAAAAAGATAACAGCAAGTGCTGGGGAGGATGACCCCTGGGAATGCAAAATGGCACGCTCTTCGTGGGAAGCGGTCTGGCGGTTTCTCAAAAAGTTAAACCTAGAGTTACCAAATGACCCAGCAACTGCACTCCTACATATATACCCAAGAGACATGAAGACACATGTACAGAAACTTGTACAAGAATGTTCATAGCAGCATTATTCATAAGTAGCCAAAAGACGTAAACAACCCGAATATCTATCAGTGGATGGATAAACAAGATGTGGCACATCCATACAAAGAAATATTAATTGGCCATACAAAGGAACGAAGTACTAATACATACTACGATTTGGATGAACCTTGAAAACATGCTAAGTAGGAGAAGCTGGTGACAGAAAATGGCATACTGTATGATCCCGTTCATATCAAAGTCCAGAATAGGGAAATCTATATTCACAGAAGGTAGATTAGTAGTCGCTTGGGGACAGGGGGATGGGGAGTGATAGATAAGAGGATGAAGTTTCTTTCTGAGGTGATAAAAATGTTCTAAAAACTGTGGTGATGATTGCACATACCTGAATATACCAAAAACCACTGAATTATACACGTGAAATGGGTGAATTGTTTGGTAAGGGAATTATATCTCAATAAAGCTATTAAAATATATATATATGAAATGGAGAGAGATTCTCAAACTTTACAGTGCATTCAAATCACTTGGGTACTTATTAAATTATTTAAAATGTGGATTCCCAGAACCTATCCCAGAGATTCTGAACTGGGTCCAGAACATGGCCTAAGCGTCAGTACTTACACCAAGCACCCCTCGGGATTCTGACGTGTATGGCAAAGAGCCACACATCGAGTAGACTGTTACACCAGCTCTAGTGACGCCAAGTATAGAGGCTTGTTTATACCAACTGTATTTTGGATACAAATGGTAGTTAACGTTTTTTTAAAACGCCCCACCTGCAGTATGTGCTCTTTTAGAGTCAGTGAGTATGAGTTAAATTATAAATCTCCCCCCAAAAGAATATTTGACCTTTTTCTCCAAGCAATCACAGAAGTTACAGATAGTAACAGGATTATTATTGAGTCATTAGGAATTTAATTTCTTCTCCAAACATTACTATGCCAAGTAAAGCCACAGTGCAGCACAGAATTAAAATCATGGACTTAGTATGCTATGTGAAATAAACAAGTCACAAAAAGAAACAAAAGAAAAAGAAATAAAATAAAATCATGGACTTAGGAGCCAGGCTGCCTTGGTTTGAATCCGAGCTCTGCCTCCTACTAGCCATGGGGATCTTGAGCCTGAGTTTCCTCATCTCAAAATGAGTATAATACTAGATTTTACCTTACAGAGCTATTGTGAGGAAGTGCTTAGAACAGTGCCTAGCATCTATAAATGCTTTATAACTTAGCTATTTTTAGCAAGTTCTGTATATAATAATGGCATTAACCCTGGTTGCCTTGCCCAAGGGTATTTTATGAACACTGGTGCTTCACCAAGCCAGATCTGACACTCAGATTACCTGCTAAGGAGACTTAACTTCCTGAGTATGATATAAAAATGGGAAAGGGTTTTCTATTTATGATTTTGTATCATGAATTCACTCCCTCAGGATGAATTAGGAGGTAATGTCCTTTAGGGCATAAAGAATCATTTTAATTCACTAACATGCTACTATAGATGAGCAGTTATCAGTGTGGTCCAAGGACTGCTGGAGGCCCCCCCCCACCCCCGAGATGCTTTCAAGGATTGACAAGGTCATACCTATTTACATAATTAGCATATTAAGATTCTATTTGCCTTTTCCATTGTGTTCACATTGGCACCAATGGCGCAAAAGCAGTAAAAGTGCTGGTGCTTGGCTTCCCTAGTGGTGCAGTGGTTGCGCGTCCGCCTGCCGATGCAGGGGAACCGGGTTCGCGCCCCGGTCTGGGAGGATCCCACATGCCGCGGAGCGGCTGGGCCCGTGAGCCATGGCCGCTGAGCCTGCGCGTCCGGAGCCTGTGCTCCGCAACGGGAGAGGCCGCAACAGAGGGACGCCCGCGTACCACAAAAAAAAAAAAAGTGCTGGTGCTTTAGCAGATTTCAAAGCAGTGGCACCAACTGCGCTACAAGTTACCAGGTTCTTCCCCCACTACACAATCACAGTTAGAAAAAGGTTCACTTAAGAAGGTCTTAACGAAGCAGGAAAAACTGACCAATTTTATTATAAGGAAGAGAACCTGTACAACTCCGATCTGTAGCTACTTTTTTCATGCAACCTGAAAACTCATGACAACCATGGTTTTTCAGACGTGGGCATCTGGCAGACATTGTCTCAAAAGTGAATGAACTGAGCTGTCAATTCAAGGAAAACATATGACAGTATTGGTTGCCACTGATCAAATTTGAGCACTGAAGCAAAAATTAAAGCTTTGGAAAACTTGTATTCCCCACCATGAGCTTGGCAGCTTCCCAATATTTAAAGATTTTTCTGATGATCAGTGGTAATATTAATGAATGAGATATATATTTTTTGATATTGTACAATAAAAACTTAACTTTTGGAAGATCTGTATAACTCAATAAACGAGAATTTTCCAAATGACCAATGCATGGTATTAAATACAAAACCATGCATGGGTAAAAGATCCATTCAAAGTGCAAGGTAAACCAATGGATGTTAATGTATAACACAACCTGAAAAGTTCACTGATATGGTTTTAGATTCCATATTGCAGCTAACTTTTAAGAAATCACAACTTGTAGAGTTTGAGTGTATATTAAAGAATATTCACAATTATGCTAATAAAAAAGCTATTAAAATACTCATTTTTGCAACTATGTATCTCTGTGAAGCTGGATCTTCTTCATATACTTCGACCAAAACAACATATCACTACAGACTGAATGCAGAAGCAGATATGAGAATCCAGCTGTTTTCTATTAACCCAGACATTGAAAAGAGTCACAGAATTTTAAAACAATGTTACTCTTCTCACTAATTTGTTTTGGAAAATATAGTTCTTTTTCATAAAAAAATTTTATGGTAACATAGGCTTATTATTTACAATGAATTAATAAATGAGCATGTAAAATTTTTCTCACACACATACACACCTCCAAACAAACTTTTTGGAGTCCTCAATAATTTATCAGTGTAACCCCAAATAGCCAAAGCAAACTTGAGCAACAAGAACAAAGCCGGCAGCATCACGTCCCCTGATTTCAAACTATATTATGAAGGTATATCAAAACAGTAAGATACTGGCATAGAAACAGATCAACAGAACAGTATAGAGAGCCCAGAAAGAAACCTAAGAATACATGGTCAATTGATTTACAACAAAGCAGCCAAGAACATAGAATGGGGAAAGGACAGTCTCTTAAATAAATGGTGCTGGGAAAAGTGGACAACTATCTTACACCATGCACAAAAATTAACTCAAAAGGGATGAAAGGGACTTCCCTGGTGGCGCAGTGGTTAAGAATCCACCTGCCAATGCAGGGGAC
>NC_041233.1:6586914-6599414 GCF_002837175.3 Physeter macrocephalus | reverse complement strand
AAGATCCCACATGCTGCGGAGCAACTGAGCCCGTGCACCACAACTACTGAGCCTGCGCTCTAGAGCCTGCAAGCCACAACTACTGAAGCCCATGCGCCTAGAGCCCGTGCTCCGCAACAAGAGAAGCCACCGCAATGAGAAGCCCATGCACCGCAACGAAGAGTAGCCCCCGCTTACCGCAACTAGAGAAAGCCCACGCGCAGCAACGAAGACCCAACACAGCCAAAAATAAATAAATTAATTTTTTTAAAAAAAGGGATGAAAGACTTCAAACCATAAAACTCCTAGAAAAAAACATAGGCAATAACGTCCTTAACGTCAGTCTTGACGATTTTTGGATCTGACTCCAAAAGCAAAGGAAACAAAAGCAAAAATATACAAGTGGGACTACATGAAACTAAAAAGCTTCTGCACACCAGAGGAAACCATCAACAAAATGAAAAGGCAACCTACTGAATGGTAGAAAATATTGGCAAATCCAAGATCCGATAAGGGGTTGATATACAAAATATATAAAGAACTCATACAACTCAACGGCATAACAAAAAACAAACAAAAACAAACACCACAGTCTGATTTTAAAATGGGCAGAGGATCTGAACATTTTTCCAAAGAAGATGGCCAACTGGTTACATGAAAAGATGCTCAATGTCATTAATGATCAGGGAAATAAAAATCAAAACCACAATCAGTATCACTGCATACCTGTCAGAATGGCTATAATCAAAAAAACAAAAAAAGAAATAAGTGTTGGCGAGGATGCGGAGGAAAGGGAATCCTTGAATCCATGTGCACTGCTGGTGGGAATGTAAATTGGTGCAGCCACTATGGAGGTTCCTCAAAAAATTAAAAACAGAACTACCACGATCCAGCAATTTCTCTTCTGCATATTTATCTGAAGAAAACGAAAACACTAATTCAAAAAGATATATATACCCCCATGTTCACTGCAGCATTATTTACAATAGCCAGGATGTGGGAACAACCCAAGTGTCCACCAATGCATGAATGGATAAAGAAAATGTGATACACACACACTAGAAATATTCAGCCATAAAAAGAATGAAATCTCCTGATAAATCATAATGGAAAAGAATATGAAAAAGAATACGTATATGTATAACTGAGTCACTTCTGTACAGCAGAAATTAACACAACTTTGTAAATCAACTATACTTCAATAAAATTTAAAAAAAAAAGAATGAAATCTCGCCATTTGCAAAAATATGGTTGGACCTTGAGGGCATTATGTTGTGAAATAAGTCAACTAGAAAAAGACATAAAGAAAAAGGCAAATAACATATGATCTCACTTATATGTGGAATCTAAAAACAAACAAACCCCAAGCTCACAAATATAGAGAACAGACTGGTGGTTGCCCGAGGTGGGAGGTGGGTGAAATGGGTGAAGAAAGCAAACGATATAAACTTCCAGTTATAAAAAGAATAAGTCATGGGGATCCATGTACAACATGGTGACTATAGTTAACATTGTATTGCATATTTGAAATTAGTTATAAGAATGGATCTTGAAAGTTCCTACTGCAAGAAAAAAAATTGATAAGCTATGTGTGGTGACACATTAGTTGGACGTATTGTGGTGATCATTTTGCAATATATATAAATATCAAATCGTTACACTGTAAACCTAAAACGAATATAATGTTATATCAATTATACCTCAATACAAACAAAACAGTAAATAATAATGTATCAGTGTAAAGTGTCCTGACGCCAAAAAGTATGGGAACCACTGCTCTAGATAATACCCTAAACAGTAAATATATTCAAACACAAGAGCCAAGTAACTCTATATATATACACAGAGAGTGTTAAGGCTGACATGTTTCCCTGGACAATGAGACCTAAGAGTACAAATGAGACTATCCCTATTATTCTGTATTCACTTAATAAAATAGTACTTTGAAACTCAACCAGGATGATTCTTTATACTATTTCTTTTATTTTCTTTCATTTTAATCAACAGAGATGTGATGGAAAGAACATTAAATATAAAGAGGAAAAAAAATAGTACTTTGAACAACGGTTTTTCACCCCTTAGGACTCAGATGTGCACTCTCTCCTTCAGGCTGCCTTGGGTTTAGGGAGTGTAGTTCCTAAGCCTGTGTCACACTAGGAAGCAGTGAGAAGGCCCATGGAGCCCAGGAGAAGCACAGTGAGCAAAGGATATTTGTTAAGAGGCTCTTTCCAGAAAGCGTCAACTGTCTGTCTTCAGAGGAGGAAAGAAAACAAGGCACTAGACTCTGGCCTGGAGTACCCTGCCCACCTTCTCCATGTTTCTCTGCCACTGATGGGGAGGCATCTGGGTCTGACTTTACAGAGCACAGAACTGCTGTCCTGAAGCTAAAAATAATACAAAGCGAGGAAACTGACTCTCAGATCTAGAAAACAGTGCCCACACACTCTGTCTTCAAGGGCCCATTGGTCAGGCTGTGCTTCTCCACTACCCACCCTGCTCCAGTATTATTATTATTTTTTTTTTTCCTATTCCTGGCTCACTAGTGACTATCCAGAGATGAATAAGAAAACAAAACAAAAGACAAGATAAAACACAAAACAGGTTAGTTACCGTATCTACGCTTTCCCTGCCACCCACACGTTGCTTACATTGGCCAAAATCCGTTCACTATACTTTCCTGTGGGCTTCACAGATGAGTGATTCAAAACCCTACCACTAGTTCCTATGGATGGAATAATTCAGGGAGCAAAGCTTCCAGGAGGCTCCCCACTCCACCGGGTTTGGCATTTTCTGTCCCGCCCCCATAAAGACATTTATATGAAGCTGGTGGAGCAGAAACGTGACCAAATTGGGGGAGTGACTTTAGCATTCTTCACAATAAGGTTGTATCTCCCTGTCACTCCACCGCCTAATCACCATCCAGCACAACACAGGGGTGAAGAGCTGAATTACCATTCTCTATTTTCCTTTGCTAAAATAAAGCTTCTATCTTTGGTTCTCAGCAAGTCAAGGCTCAAATACTAGTGAGGTGGCTGTTTCATTAGAAAAAAAAGTTAATCACTATCTCCAGGCCTCAAGATGCAACTTAAATTTTTTTTTTTTTTTGTAAAATAAAGCTAAACTGAAAAACAAATTTCCCTCAAAAGATAATTAAGGAGGGCTTCCCTGGTGGCGCAATGGTTGAGAATCTGCCTGATGATGGAGGGGACAAGGGTTCGAGCCCTGGTCTGGGAAGATCCCACATGCCGCAGAGCAACTAGGCCCGTGAGCCACAACTACTGAGCCTGCGCGTCTGGAGCCTGTGCTCCACAATAAGAGGGGCCGCGATAGTGAGAGGCCCGCACACCGCGATGAAGAGTGGCCCCCGCTTGCCACAACTAGAGAAAGCCCTCGCACAGAAACGAACACCCAACACAGCCAAAAGTAAAATAAAATAAATAAAAGAAATGCATTAAAAAAAAAGATAATTAAGGGAAAAGAAAGTCTCAATTAAATAGACAAGGAACTTTTCATATCAGAATAGGATGGAAGAGGCTCTCTATTGAAAAATCTAAGAAAAAATTCCAACTGTATGCTTTGTGATTAGAATTAGGAGATGTTTTCTGCAAATACAAAGTGGTTTACTTACAAGGTCCTTCGCAGAATTTCTAACTCGGAAGAAGTAGACTACTAAGGTGGTAGGTAAGAGTTCCCACACAAAGAGGACCACTCCAAATACTATGTATCCGGCATCTCCCAGCTGATTCTTCAAATCTGCCTGTTGAAAAGAGAAGAAAATAAGAGAGTCACTAGGTTGAGGGCAGAGAAGATAAGTTTGATTCGATTCTTTCTAACATGACAGAGACTAAATCTAATACAGTGTAATTCTTTCCCCCTAAAATGGGCATGTTGAAATCAGATACTCCTAATGGTCCAGACCTCAGGTGGGGAGTTATTTAAACCAGACAGGATAGATAATTATCTTCTTCAAAATATTCAAAGACAGACACTGCCAATCTCTGATGTTTTATTCCTTCACCCTCCAAGAATCTTCCTTACATCCAAATTAAGTCTCTAAGCTGATTTTCTTTTCTTCAACAACTGAGTAATGAGAATGTTCTGTTGCCTTCTCCCGATTCTTAAGAGCAGTGTATCATGTGTTACCCTTGGTCTCATCCTTGGGATAAACGTGTCAGTTTTTAAACTTCTCTTCACATTAACCACATCCTATGATTTACCCTTTAAAGCTTTACTGCAGCCTAGATTGTCTAGAAGAAAATTCTCTGAGTCCAGGATGTTTACCTGCCGGACCCGTGAGATGGCCGAGTGGATGTGGCGTAGCAGTGCTCCCCTCTCTGTGGGGCAGAGGGGAAGGTGTGTGAGGTTGTTTCTGGGCAAGTCGATCAGAAAGGCCGTCATTTCAAAGGAAGACTGCACCAACATCAAACCATAAAGGGCCAATCCCCTGAACGGAATCCTTTTGCCTTCTCTACTACGTCGTGTGTAAAGTACAGTAACCGAAACCAATCATGCTCTTCTTCGGAAAGATTACTCTCACACCCTGCATCTCAAATTCTACTTATATGTCTCTAAAGTGTGTTGTGTGTGCTTCTTCCATTCTACATAAATAACCCGCAACTTGGGGCCGTCTGTTTTGCTTGCTCCTGGATTATTTTGGTTGCAACACATAGATCTAGATATGTATAAATAAATAGATATCCCCAAAACAACAGGATTTTTTTAATTGTGATAGTTTAAGTTCATTATAATTATAAGCTCTTAATTGAAAGAAACGTTGAAATAATTATTTTGTTTTAAAACCAAATCTCTGTTGTTTAATGGGGACAGAGTCTCAGTTTGGGAAGATGAAGAAGTTCTGGAGATGGATGGTGGTGACGGCTGCACAACAGTGTCAATGTACTGAATGCCTCTGAACTGGACACTTACAAATGATTAAAACGGTCGACTGTATTGTATATTTTACCACAATAAAAATCCTCTACGTATTATGAGTAAGTTTCTAGTTTATCATTGTTGAACGTTTAGATCTTTATGTATTTGATTTCTCACAACAGGACAGAGCTTCAGCAGTGCTTTGCCCACCCTCCCCCCATCCTGTATTTGTGCTGTTCGTTTGGGTGAGGCGCGGCGGTGGTTATTGTGGCGGGTTTTATCCTTTCTAATTATAACATCTTGCACGTGCCTCTTCTGGATTTCATCTTGTCCACAGTTTTAACTTATCATGGTCATTTCATTCTTTCCTCCAGAGTCACGATTCAGTGCATTTCAGTGCAAGGTTTGAGCATTGTTGGGATTTTAGAAGTGGATTTGTCTAGAGTTGGGTATTCAGTGTTTTTCCAGGAAAATCTCAGGAGCGTTTGCCATTCAATCCAATAGACTCCTACTATAGACGTTTCTATTGCTTTATTGTAATGGCTTATCTGTGTGGCTCTTCTCCTCAGCAGACACAAACTCCTACTGGGAGGCTTAGGTCTGTGCTTTTTTGTGTCCCCAGCACTTTGCCCAGGGCTGGAGACAAAGAAACGATATTTCTCAAATGAGAGAACACTAATTCTCATTCTTTTTTATTTTGAGCTTTTGTGAAGATGGATGCCATACTATATTTCACTACCTTTGTTCATTTGTTTTATAATTTATGAATTTCTAGAAAACATTATAAAAAAGAAAGAGTTTCATATTGAGATATAAAATGGGCTCTTACTAACACCTTAATATTCTTGGTCACTTTTGTCTAGATTTCCTCAAATGCTACTAGTTTACATGCTCCATTAAAAAAAACTTCATAATTTTATGTATTTTCTGAAACCTGGATACAATTTGTTTTTACCTTTGCAAATTTCACCCTTTAATAACATCATATTACATTTATATGAAAGCACTTAAAAAATTTAAGTACTGCTTGACAAAAGCCCCAGAAAGTAAAAAGGAGAAGGAAGTGTGTGTGTGTGTGTGTGTGTGTGTGTGTGTGTGTTTCCTAGTTTTCTCAGAAGACATGTGAGCTGGAACAAGGCAGGAACTATGATCCCACTTTACAGGTGAGGGTGCAGACACCACCCAGGTAAATGACTCTCAAGGTCACCGAGCTATTTAGCAGCAGAATCAAGGAGCTTACACCTCTCTGCCACGTGGGATGCTGCAAAGCAAAGAGCCACCGATCAAGGTGGCCCTCGTCGGCGCCCACTGACCTGGTCAGACACATTGTACCAGTCGTAATCAAAGGAATGGACATTCTTGCTCTGAGAGAACGACAGGATGAACAGGTTGTAGCAGGCTCGGGAGGCGTAGAGCAGGATGACGGTCACACCGACAGCAGTCACCTGACACACGGAGGAGCCCTGGAAGAGCAGGAGCCATGAGCGGGGCACCCGTTCCGGGCCCAGGACCCCAGCCCCCTCCCAGAACACGGGCTGTGTTCGGACCTGCTAAAGCTTCGATCTCAGAGGCACTGCCGTCTCCTCCGAGCTTCTCCTCCACCCTCAGACCTTAAACCCAACTGCAAACCTCACCTCACGCCACACCCATCCCAAACTTCAAATTATCTTCATAGAGATGCTTCAAAACCTGGGACTTGATCTGGAGATGCCTGAAAATATGAGCCACTTGCCTAAGGCCTAGGTTTGGAAGAACAAGAAAGTCAGATGGCTTATTTGGTTAAATCTCTAAACGCCACTGCTCAGCTTCCAAGGACCCTCTCAGCTTATGAGCCCAGCGCCCGGCCCCTGGCTTGAGGACAACAAAACAACCTCAGAGGGATGGCGGCTGGCAGACAGCGCTGCTGTGGACAGTGGCTCTGGGCGGTGAGCACTTCCTCAAGACCCAGCATCTTCTAGGCGGAAGTGCTGGAGCCCCCATGTGACTCAGGGCTTGCAATTCTGTGAAAATGGGTCATCTGTGCCCCCATTTACGAAGCTATCAATTTCCAAAGTCAGTTAAATGACCCCTGGCTAGAAACAGTTAACTAAAAACCTGAAATCGATTTTTGAGTTTTGTGTTTGAAAGTCATTAACTAAATCTAAGCTAGTGTTTTATTTTGCCAGTGGTAGTTTATTAGCTTGTTTGCCATAGGGGTCATCTAAACGGTACTTTGACAATCTAAAATGTGACCCCTCCTATAAAAGTCACAATCCTGTCTTTAAAAAGCCTTTGCTAGCCCTTATACATGAGACACTATAAATAATAAAGTCAAGGCAAAGTTACATCTAAAATTTGCCGACATTTCTCAATCAAAAAACGACGCTGCCACAGTAACTTCTGGGATTCTGCAAGAGTTCAGTCACATCACAGGACACCCTGATGAAGGCTTTGTATTTCTGAAGTTGGAGGGGCAGATTTTAATCCACTGATCACTCCTGAAGACACAGGATCGTGGAAGGCACGGCTGCTCAAGTCTTCAGACCAAAGATGTTACAGCCACACGGGCCGCGAGGCAAGGAAGGCAGAGGGGATGCCACGGGGCACAGCATCACTGAATTTCCGAAGCAGAGGAGCTGTGAAATCACTCAACTGCTTTACACATGAGAAAACCCAGGCTCCGTGGGGCGACAGGCTGGTGGGCCTGGGGTCCCGCGGCCAGCCAGAGCCCAGGGCGTCTCTCCTGACCTCCACTCGCCACCAGGCTTCTCAGCGAGGGAGAGTCGGGGACCAGGCTGGTGAGGGGCACCTCAGAACCCCTGCTCCAGGCAGTGGACCTGCCCCTCTTTGTAACTCTGGGGGAAGAAAAGGAGAAGACAGGAACCCTAGGGTAGGGGGCACAGCAGCTAAACAAGAGGACGGGCAGGAGCTGCCCTCTCCCAGTGTACGGTCAGCCCACTCAGGGTGGCTGTTCTCTTGCCCTCTGTCCATCCCCTGCCTGACCAGGGCCCGCTTCACCTACACCTACTCACAGGACTGACCTGCCTACATACTTGCTCCCAGGGCCCAGCTGGTGATTGTTCTTATCAAGGGGGCGGTGAGGGGCGGGGCCCTCTGCTGGTTTCCCTGGTAACTAAGGAGCCCACGGGATGTCAATTCCCCGCCTTAACTGGTAATCTCCCCTTCCCCCGCCCCGGGAGCGAAGACCGCCACCAAGTCCTTCCTGCCGTCCACCGCACGCGGACTTGCTTCACACGTGTAAGCTCCCCCATCTATTAAACCACTGACATCTCTGTTGCTGACTCCGGGCTCTTTCTTTGGTCTTGAAGCTAGTTATGCACAGGGATTGCAGGTCTGTGGGCTGCAGCCCAACACGCAGCCTGTCTGGCTCCATCTCTGAACTGTCACCATGAGAGGCCTGACATCCTGAACCCCGGGAGCAGCTCCCACTCTTAAGGGGGACCCTCTCATGGGCACAGCCAAAGCAGGGGTGCGCCTGGATCTGAGTCTCCCTGCAGTACGACAGGGTGGTGGAGAGGACAGACCCCAGACCCCGGAGGCGGGCTGCGGAGACCGAACCTTGGCTCTGCATCTCCTGGCTGGGTAAGCCGGGGCGAGCCTCTGACCTCTTTTTGCCTCCGTTTCCCTATCTATCAAGTGAGTGATACGTACTCCCATAGAGTTGTGAGGGTTACGGTCGTTTCCACATGCAGAGCGCTTATAAAAGTGCCGGGAACGCAGGGAACACTAGGTGTGTGTTTCTATTAATATCAGTGGCACAATCAATGCCACTGGTCCTTGAAAAGGTCACTTAAACCGCTGTATCCATAAACCAGAGTCTTAGCTCTCTGCCAGTAACTCTGCACACCCCCATACGCCGCAAGCCACCCAGAGCCAACTCTTCTCACATACAACATTCAAGGAACTACAAGGCTCCCTGTTTTGGCAACCACAACCCGGCTCATCATTTGCAGGAGGTCAGGTGCGAGAGGCATTGGCTGAGTTCTGTTTGCAAACCAGGGAACTCTTCTGAGAACGAGTTTAACAGCGGGATCTCAACCACAAGTCCACCTTACCTTAGACTCCAAGTAAATGTTGGCTAAGGACATCTTGGAGATTTTGTAGAGACAGATGGACAGGGAGACGGCACACAGCACGAAGAGCGAGTCGTTGATGGCCACACGCACCGAGACGATCCCTTTCCTCTCCCAGGTGCCCGTCTTCACCAGCACTGCACAGGTTAAATTCACCAGCAGGAAAACGAGGCTGATGAAGAGCGAGGCCAGGTAGAGGGGTAACCTGGGAAGGACCAGAGAGGCACTGAAGGCACCCTCCCACGCATGCTGCCTGTACATTCTGGATCAATCCACAAGGAAACTGTGATTTTTTTTTTTTTTTTTTTTTTTTTTTTGGTTAAATGCTAGAAGCAGAACATGCCAAAGTCAACACTTAAGAGCTCAGAGTTTGGGGCTGGTAGATGCAAACTATTACATTTAGAATGGATAAACAACAAAGTCCTACTGTAGAGCACAGGGAACTATATTCAGTATCCAGTGTCCAGTGATAAACCATAATGGGAAAGAATATAAAAAGAATGTCTATATGTGTATAACTGAATCACTTTGCTGTACAGCTGAGATCGGCACAACATTGTACATCAACTATATTTCAATTAAAAAAAAAAAAAAAAAAAGAGCTCGGTCTTTGGAGGGTTCCCGATCTAAAAGACGAATCAGCTACAAACTGTGCTCTCAGGAAGGTCCTTTACCTAAGCCCCGCTTCCCCCGTCCCTGGGAGGCTGTGAGGGTCAGAGGGGCTGATGTACGTGGGCTGATGCACCCGCCACTCACAAGGATGCAGAGAGCAGAGCCGAGCTCAGAGGCAGGGCTGGGTTGCGGGGAGGGCGGGAAGCATCCTGCACGCTGAGAACCTGGGCAAGATCGCCCCGGGTGAGCCTTAGTGTCGCCATCCGAAAGCAGACTAAATAAGACCCACCTTGCTGGCTGTTTTTGCAGACCAAGTGAGATAATGCTTAAAAAGGATTTTAGGGAATTCCCTGGCGGTCCAGTGGTTAGGGCTCCGCGCTTTCATTGCCGAGGGCCAGGGTTCTATCCCCGGTAGGGGAACTAAGATCCTGCAAGCGGCGCAGTGAAATAGAAAGGGTTTTACCCCCACCCCCAAAGTCATCGAGTCTGGGCAGCACCCACTTTCGTGTGGGAACACTCACTAGTGGACGGTCTGCAGTGAGTAAGCCTCAGCCTCAGCACTTTCCCCGGGCCAGAAGGGGACAGGCTATGCCACTGGCTGTTTTTTACTTGTGGTTTCTCAGAGCTACACGCCGCCTACGTGACCTGTGCAAGGTCTAGAGAGAGGTTTCTCAGATTAACCAAAACCGAAATCAGTTCCAAGTTTCTCTAGAACTGTCCATATGGTGTTTACTTCAGGTAAATATCACTCAAGAGGCAAATAAGGAACAGACTGGTTTGGCTCAAAAATAGACCATTTAAGTTGAATATGTCCGCAAGTCCCAAGGCAGAAAACCAGCAACTAAAAGCGGGCTTGAAGCTAGAAGGTAGTGTTGGGGTCTTCCAAAGCCATCACAGACTGGGACACAGAAACCTGGATCCTGATCCAAGCTCCAGCCATCAGGCCACTGACAGGAGCCGGTGCAGCACTGCTGGGAGGGGAAGCACAGCAGTGGGGCAGCCGCAGTTTGCTTTCCTGCCATCAGATGTCAGGCTGATGGAATAAACCCCCCATTTACCCAAGCTAATCTGAATGGGATTTTACGTTTTGCCATGAATGATTTACTGTCCACTGGCAAAGGCTCTCACGTAATTTTCAGAACCCACATTCTACCAAAGGAACTTGGCCTACCCCACTCCTCCTCAGCCTTCAGATCTTAGCTCAAACATCACTGCTTCCAAGAAGCCTTTCCTGACACCTCCTGCACACCCAGCCCTCACCAGATGCACACGATCAGGTCTCCCTGAGGTCTGCTTCCCGGTCCCCTGCACTTGAACTTCGTGGACTTATCACCAGTTTATAATGAAGCATATGGACAGTGATCTGATCATATGCTGCTTCTACCCAGGCAGTACGCTCCATGAGGGTCGAGATTTCGGCTCTTTCCTTCACCCCCTCTATCCACACTGTATGCCGTAGGAGCTCAATAAATATGTCAAGGAGGAAGAGAGGGAAGGAGTCAGCCAGATGAAGATGTGCGCTCTGAATCCAGAAAGCGTCAGCTAACTAAGCGAGGGCCGCCCTTTCTTTCCTGACACACGACTGCAGCAGATGCTAGATCCTCCCCCTTCTCGTGGAAACAATCTAAACTTGAGGGATTGTCTCTTTCAAAGTTAAAGAGAAAGAACTGCGGGTTCTTCCCACCCGAGCCCTGTGCTGGCGGGCCGAGGTACCAAGATGGAGAAGAGGTGGCCCGGGTCCCCTGTTCAGGGTGGCCAGCAAGACACTGGAGGGATGGATGAAGCACATGGAAGACAGAGTATGATCGGTACAAAGTCAGAAATGCAGGAAACAGTGTGCTTGGTTTGGGCTGAACAGTGTTTGTAGGACTGAGCACCAGCCCTGCAGGGGAGACAGACGGGGGTAGGAGAGAGACCGGAGAGGTGGGCAGGACAGCCAGGGAACACTCGCGGTTGATAAGCAAAGGAGTGACCGACGTGGCCATGTCTGTCTTTGAGAAAGACGGGTTGGCAGAGCATGGAAGGGGTGAAGAGCCTGCAGCCAGCAGACAACGGCCCCAGGGAGCTGAGCAGGGAGGCGTGCCAGAGGCAGGCGGACGGGAGGCCGTGGGGACGGACACAGGGTGATGCCATTAAAGGAGATGAGAGATGTGCACAGGGGCGGTGAGAGCTGCCACCCACCGGCCCAGGGCAAGGTCCAGCGTGACCCTCGCCCCTGGAGTTGTGGCACGTGAGGCTGGCAGTGGGCAGCTCTTTGAAGGCTCAGAGATCCATCTTCACGTGTAGTCACGCATTCAAAGCTTTTCACACAGAAACAGGCTTGGGGCGGGGGGATGCACGTGAATTAGCTGCCAAGGGCAGGATGGTTTTTTTTTTTTTTTTTTTTTTTTTTTTTTTTTTTTTGCGGTACGCAGGCCTCTCACTGTTGTGGCCTCTCCCGTTGCTCCGGACGCACAGGCTCAGCGGCCATGGCTCGCAGGCCCAGCCGCTCCACGGCATGTGGGATCTTCCCAGACCGGGGCACGAACCCGCGTCCCCTGCATCGGCAGGCGGACTCTCAACCACTGCGCCACCAGGGAAGCCCCAACAGCAGGCTTTTGATAAGAGTGTCCGATGCGGTGCATGAAAGACCTCTCAGTTCAGTGAGTGTCTCCATCCATTCCTCCCTCCCTTCCTTCCTTCTTTTTTTAATGAAGAGCCTTTGTGTTTTTATATATTTCATAGAAATTTTTATAGCAGTTGCAGGTAAACTATCAGGATTGGTTTTTAAAATATTTTTGTAACTTTAAGATATTCTATAATTATGCATGTGATTTTAACATTTAATATGCAAAAACAAGTCTCTTGCTGGATTTGAGTACTGCATTTTAAAAATCTCTCTTGGGGCTTCCCGGGTGGCACAGTGGTTGAGAGTCCGCCTGCCGATGCAGGGGACGCGGGTTCGTGCCCCGGTCCGGGAAGATC
>NC_041233.1:6562248-6586661 GCF_002837175.3 Physeter macrocephalus | reverse complement strand
AAAAAAAAAAAAAAAAAGTCTTTCTTCTGTAACCGGATGTTTGGGCAACTTTGTGGGGAGAGACTGCTGGGTTTCTTACAGCCATTTATTACTGACACTGGCCACAGAATGCCTTTGGAAATCCGACGTACTGTTATCACCTTATTCACGCTCAGTGGTATCGCGTTGTTTTGTGTTTTCACCATGTGATGCTGAGGATCAGGAAAGAAATGAATGTAGAGAGAGGTCGAGAGGGAAATACAGACTAACAGAGGACTACGGGGTGGAGTCTGCTGGTTCAGGCTCCTTGAAGGAAGTGGGAAAAGGAGATAGAAGGAGCCACCTATGCTGAAAATACTGTGAATATGCAGTGAGATTTGCAGAATCTGTCCCATGTTATTTGCTTTCAGAAGCAATTTTGAAAACCCCACGAGGAAAAAAACATAAGAACAATGCTTTTTTTTTTTTTTTTTTTCCTTTTCCACATAAATCAAAACTAACAGCATCGGGTTTCCCTGGTGGCACAGTGGTTGAGTCTGCCTGCCGATGCAGGGGACACGGGTTCGTGCCCCGGTCCGGGAAGATCCCACATGCCGCGGAGCGGCTAGGCCCGTGAGCCATGGCCGCTGAGCCTGCGCGTCCGGAGCCTGTGCTCCGCAACGGGAGAGGCCACAGGGGTGAGAGGCCCGCATGCCGAAAAAAAAAAAAAAAAAAAACTAACAGCATCAAATTATTTTGGGCAGAAACCACGTAATGTGAGTTTCATTGAGTTAAATAAACTCAATGAAACTCACATTACGTGAGTCTGGAAATGAGTTTGCAAATGCACCAAAAAGCCCAGCTGTGTTGTAGAATGTGTGGTGAAGTTAAATTTCTGTTTTACGAAACCTCCTTGGGCAGGAGGGCAGTTTGCACAGAGGATGAGGGTCTCATATCAACATAACACGTAGTTACAAAAACATGTTATTGTACTGTGTAAAGATGCATAGTCATCTAATTTGGTTGGCTTTGTACCTTGTCCCTTTTTAAGCTTTTGCTGTACACCTAGAACCCTCAACACATACCGTGTTGTACTTCCTTTTGTAAATGATTTTTTAATGGAATTTTGCACATAATACATTGTAATACTGTATGATAATCATGTGAAAATAATCCTTGAAATATATATATTTTTTTAAAAGCGCTTGTCTCGAGCCACTGCCTCTGTCCAAGTCGACTCACGTTCCAAACAGCCTCCATTGAGGCCCACGTGCAAGCTTAATTTCTAATGTTCCTCCTCCTGCACGTCCCCAAGTTTTCCTAATACAGCTGTCCCTCGGTATCTGCAAGGGACAGCTTCCAGGATCACCAGCCAATACCAAAATCCAAGGATGCTCAAGTCCATTACAGAGAATAGTGTAGTACATGTCACATAAGGGACTGTCAGCCCCCTCCCACCCTCCAGATCTGCAGGTGCAGAATCTGTGGATACGGAGGGCTGACTGTAAAGTATTGCTACTTTAAACTGTCCTTCTTAGAAGCAACATCATTCCATGGTACACTCTGAAGTCCCAGACAAATAGTCTGGCAGAAACATGAACTGAACTCCTCAAAAGTAGTGAAGGGACAGACACAGAGAACAGACTTGTGATTGTCAAGGTGGGTTGGGGGAGGGATGGATTGGGAGTTCGGGACTAGCAGATGCAAGCTATTATATACAGAACGGATAAACAACAAGGTTCTACTGTATAGTACAAGGAACTATTTTCAATATACTGTGATAAACCATAATGGAGATGCATATGAAAAAGAATGTGTATAACGGAGTCACTTTGCTGTACAGCAGAAATTAACATCATAAATCAAATACACCTCAATAAAATTTTTTTTAAAAAGCATTGAAGGGCTTCCCTGGTGGCACAGTGGTTAAGAATCTGCCTGCCAATGCAGGGGACGTGGGTTCGAGCCCTGGTCTGGGAAGATCCCACATGCCGCGGAGCAACTAAGCCCGTGCACCACAACTACTGAGCCTGCGTTCTAGAGCCCACGAGCCACAACTACTGAGCCCACGTGCCACAACTGCTGAAGCCCACACACCTAGAGCCCGTGCTCTGCAACAAGAGAAGCCACCTCAATGAGAAGCCTGCGCACCGCAACAAAGAGTAGCCCCTGCTCGCCGCAACTAGAGAAAGCCTGCGTGCAGCAACGAGAACCCAACGCAGCCAAAAATAAATAAGTAAAATTTTTTTAAAAAGCATTGAAGGGAAACAGCAAGATCAGATGAAAAACAAAAACAAACACACAGCACACAAGTCTCATCACTTGTATCTTGGCCCACGTACTATCACCTAACTTTCTGAACTTCAGCTTCCTGGGATACAAAAGGAGGATCAAAACATACACTTTAAGAATTTTAAATAAAAGTCTTTGTAAATTTAAGATGATACATGTTTAAATAAAATATGTATACATTTTTACATGTTTGTAAAGTAACAAAAAGACTAAAATTTCATTTTGACTCAGAAGGTAAGTGGCCAAAGCCACCTTTCCAGAAATGTTTACCCAGGCAGCCAAGCTCTCCCAGGCAGGGACATCAGGACACCTTGACTCATGCGGTGCCCATCTCACACCTTCCCCCTCTGCCCAAGGCTGACCATTCTTGAATTTTGTTTTGTTTTTTTCTACACAGCAGGTTCTTTCATACATATTAGTGTATACATGTCAATCCCAATCTCCCAATTCACCCCACCACCTCAACCCCGACCCCTGCTTTCCAGCCTTGGTGTCTATACATTTGTTCTCTACATCTCAAGGCTGACCATTCTTTTTTTTTTAAGTCTTTATTGAATTTGTTATAATATTGCTCCTGTTTTATGTTTTGGTCTTTTGACCGTGAGGCATGTGGGATCCCAGCTCCCCAACCAGGGAGCGAACCCACACCCCCTGCATTGGAAGGCGAAGTCCTAACTACTAGACCACCAGGGAAGTCCCCCAAGGCTGACCATTCTTGAAGCCACTGGGGTTCTTTGCTGCTGGGAAGTCAATAGGCCTCTCTGAAGACTTGGGGAAAGCGATGGACCTGCCCCGCCCCCCGAGGAAAAACATGCATATCTACCTCCTGCCATCAATTCGGCATGTGATTTAAAGCCTCCCCTTCCAGATTACAAGCCTCTCCTGCTCAGCCCTGCGTGGGCCTCGCTGGTGAGTTCCAGAAACAGAGCCCGCCAGCAGTCAGCAGCCAGGGACTGGGGGTCAGGCCACCAGGGGGAGGGGGCAGGGCCTCGGGGACAAGGCTCTACCAGAGCTGCACCTGCACCCAGAGGGTAGGGAGGGGGATGTCTGGCCACGCGGGCATCTTTAGGGAGCTCGCCTTCCTTCTGCTGAGGCCCTTGACCTCGCAAGCGCCTGGGAAAGGTTTAGACGCAGCATGCACGTCTTAGACTTATTTCCCCTCTCCGTTCTCCCTGGTTAGGAAAGGCACCAGACTCGTTTCTTTTTTTTTTTTCTTTTTGGCCATGCCACACGGCATGTGGGATCTCAGTTCCTCGACCACGGATCAAACCCACGCCCCGTGAAGTGGAAGCTGGGAGTCTTAACCACTGGGCCGCCAGGGAAGTCCCTACCGGACTCTTGTTTCTTCTAATCGAGGCCAATATGCTGCAAGGCCTGCTAAGCGGTGATTCAGTGAGCAGTGAACGCGACACACAGCAAGCAGGCCGGTTTCGGGCAGCTCACAGAGGAGTGATGTGTGCAAACCTCGAGGTCACCGGCTGTCACATAGAGAAAGGTCCCGGGGGGTGGGGGTGGGGGTGAACTTACCGGTATTTGAGTAATTCTGGAGAATATTTTGACTTGGCTTTAAAAATCACCTGCAATGAGAAAAAAACACGGCAAGTTGGGTACACAATCTGTTGACACTGACAAACTGATACCATTGCTTAGAACTCCCCTTTCCCTTGGTGCACGGCTCTGAAATTGAGAGGTCTGCTTTGTGAGAAAGTTTGTGAAGCTAAACATTGTTTAGGCTGTGCATACAATTTAAATTTAATTTGAAATTTAAAAGGAAAGGTATTTACAAATGGTTAAAATGTTTTGTTTTTTTAAGGTTTTACCGGTCTACCACTAGCCCATATGTCCCTTATTTTAAGATTTATATTTGAGGGACTCCCCTGGTGGTCCAGTGGTTAAGACTCCACGCTTCCAATGCAGGGGGCGTGGGTTCAATCCCTGGTCGGGGAACTAAGATCCCACGTGCTGCACAGTGTGGCAAAAAAAAAAAAAAAAAAAAAAATTGTATTTGAGCCCATACTTCCCCCAGAGATAACCAGTTCACTCTCACACTTTATTAGGACTTTCACTGGCACCAAAAGAATGTGGTTTGAATGTACGTGTGTCCATCGACTCGGGCCTCAAACTCTGCAGCCCACTGGACTACAGGAGTATCAAACTCGATGACGTGCTGCCTGTTGGAATTTCCCCAGATTTTCGCAGCCTGCACAGTCTGTTAACAGGCCCACGCGGGGGGCAGAGGCTGGCCTGGCAGAGCCTGTGAGAAGGCGAAGGGGAGACGGAAAGCAGGTGTCAGCAGAGGCTCCAGCCCCGCGAGGCACGCGGCTCTTCCCACGGTGTGGGTGTGTGCTCGCGGGAGCCCTGAGGGCGGTCACCGGTCAGGGTCTGGCTCGGGGTGCAGTGGGGCAGCAGCGCAGGTGCCCCTACACTTGCTCTCCTGACCCCCGGTGTCTGCGAGCGGGTGGCGGCATTGCGGGGAGAAGGAAAGGAAGGGTGTGGAAGAGTAGAGGAGTGAGGACATTTTTTCAGAGATGCTCCCGCTGGGGACGGCAAGGATCGGACGACCTGCACTGCCTGCATCCAGGCTCTCCCCCTGCACGGAGCTCCCAAACACGCCCTCGGCACCCCGCCTGTCCTCCTGCTGGCCCTGAGGGCTGCGATGTCCCTCTGGGAACCCACCATCCTCCGCCAGGCGCTGTTCCCCTCTCCTCAGCCCTCTGGGCCCTTGGTACTTCCCTTGGGATCTACTCAGCCCCCAAACACCTGTCTAAGGGGGAGAAACCCTGCCAGAGTGGTAAGGAGGGAAGGACAAGGGGAAAACAGGGTGGAGAGTAAGAGCACGGTCCTGGCGACAGGGGAGGAGGGGACAGGCCGCCCTGGAACCCACGGGGGCTCACGGGGGTTCCGGACTGTCGCCCTCCTGTCTGAGGAGCAAGCAGTGAGAAATCAGTCTGCCGGAGGGTTATGCGAACATAATGCTGGGAAAGCCTTCAGTGGATCCAAGTGCCCTGCCGTGTCTGCAGGTGCAGACAGATGTCACGAGGGGCAGCGAGCCTCCAAGTGACCCTAGGGGCCGATTCCCACAAAACACATGCAATAGAAGCAGCCATTCCCCCGGGAACCTTTTCAAAGACACTCTTCTGAGGACCCTCAGTAGTAATTCTCAGACTTATCCATGCATAGGAATCACCCAGGAAACCTGCTAAAGATGCAAATCCCAGAGCCCCACCCTCTGAGGTGCCAAGCTGATGGGTCTGGGCTGGGGCCCAGGAATCTGCATTTTAATAGACTGCCCACCCCGAGCGAGTGAGCGAGTGATTCGGATTCGGGTTTGGCTAGCACAAAGACCGCTTCATAGGAAATACGAAAGAGATGAAAACTGCCTGACCTAATATTCTTGAGTAGCTTTGCAATCATTCATTTCAAACGCACTGAAATAGTTGATCACAGCAATGAGATGACACCACAAGAGTCCAGGTACAGTGCCAAGAACAGAGATCAGGGGACGCTCCAAGTCCACGGACAGCACCCCACGACGTTCACGCTCACGCCTGCCTCAAACTTACAACAACGCGCCACCAGCTGAGGACTCTAATCCTCAGAATCAACATCTTGGTGAGAGGGGAACCGCAGACATTCCTACAGACCTTACAATAAGCAAACCCTCGCCCCGCTTTTTAAAAACACATTTTCAGAGCTTCACAGGGGAGCATTCCAAACTTATGGAGGAATTATTTTGTTTGTGACGTGAGTTTTGTCTCGGTCCTAAATCCTTCTGGGAAGGGGGTAGGAGGTAGGGGTTCACATCACAAATAAAGTACCTGGTAAAAACACAGAGATGGCGTGAGTACACTGCCCTTGCGTCAAAGGGGCCCCGAGCCCAGCTTTCGCTGACAAGCTCCCGTGGGATTTTAGGCAAGCCACATCACCTTTGGTATTTCTCTGCAGTCCATGAGAAGGAGAAAAGTTATAAAACAACCTCCCTTAGGAATAAGACATAGATTAATACATCACTCCAAAGTTCTTTTACTGATAATACTGAATGATACTGATTCATGCAACCTATAACAATGCTCTCAGAAAAACGCTCTTATGATACATAAGTACATAGTACATAGTACTTGAGGATCTTGCTTTTAAATAATCAAGAGAATTCTTGGGGCTTCCCTGGTGGCACAGTGGTTAAGAATCTGCCTGCCAGTGCAGGGGACATGGGTTCAAGCCCTGGTCCAGGAAGATCAGGGCCTTGAGTCTGCGCTCTAGAGCCTGCAAGCCACGACTACTGAGCCCGCGTGCCACGACTACTGAGCCCGCATGCCACAACTACTGAAGCCTGTGCTCCGCAACAAGAGAAGTCACCACAATGAGAAGCCTGCGCACAGCAACGAAGACCCAACGCAGCCAAAAATAAATAAATTTTTTAAAAAAGAGAGAGAATTCTTCACAGATATCAAAGTGAGGAGACGAAACTACAGTATTTTTTAACCATGTTTAAATTGAAGTATAGTTAATTTACAATGTTGTGTTAGTTTCAGGTGTACAGCAAAGTGATTAAGTTATATATACACACACACACGTGTGTGTGTATATATATATATTCTTTTTCAGATTCTTTTCCATTATAGGTTATTACAAGATGTGAATGTAGTTCCCTGTGCTATACAGTACGTCCCTGTTGTTTATCTATTTTACATATAGTAGCTTGTATGTGTTAATCCCAAACTCCTAATTTATCCCCCCGCTTTCCCCTTCAGTAACCATAAGTTTGTCTTCTATGTCTGTGAGTCTATTTCTGTTTTGTAAATAAGTTAAATTGTACCATTTTTTTAGATTCCACACATAAGTGATATCATGATATTGAAACTACAGTACTTTTTAAAGTGTTTGAACTTGTCGACAAAATATACAAATATCGTTTTAATATTTCGCCACCCTTGGCGGGCTTACTCGGTGGCAGGTAACTCAGTTGACTCTCATACGCCAGGGCCATCGCTGGGCTCCCAGAAACCACTCACAGGTGGTCCCGTCCCATGGACCCAGCTCGGTGCAAAGTGCTGCCACGGATGCAAGAAAAATTTGACCCGTTCTGCCTTCAACAGGGTTATGGTCCCTACTGGTGAGGGAAAACCTGGACTGGGCAAATGACAAGAGGAGATGCAACCCAGCAAGGCCATGGGCCCAGGTGGTCTGGGCACAGGGGGCTGATCTGCAGGTCGGGGGCTCGGCCGCGTGATGGGCACATCATCTCTTCCTGCCCCTCGGCCACAGCCTGCCTCGTCTCACCCAGGCGGCTCCTGGTCCCACCGGGACGGCACAAGAGCACATGCACGGATCAGGGTCAACCCGTGGCCCATGGGGCACCCAGCTCACTGCCACCACTCAGCCAGCGCTGGGTCTTCAGGGCCCGGGACCTGCAGATCCACACCCCCAGCCAAGAGCTGCAAAAGCAGTGAACCCTCCCAAGTGGAAGCATAGCCCCCCTGTGCACCATCCTCCTCCATATATAAAATGAGAGACGTTTCTTTCCTTCCCACGGTCCCTGCAGCCCCGAATGCACATGCCGGATGGACGATGAACTGAAAGGAGTCAGGGGTGGGAGGCCCGCCTGGGCCCCAGAAGCCCCTTCCTGGAACCCAGCGGAGGTCAGGGTTCCCAGCCACGACTATCAAATATCTGGTCCAGGGCTCGAGCTTTATCAACAATCACATGCTTTGCCCCCATAATTCTCCTTGTAAGAACTGACTCTGAGGCTGGGTTTCTCGAGGTGCGCCCACAGAACTGGGAATTCATAAAGGTGACTGGAAATAAGCGTTAGGTCAGCAAACAAATTTAGAAACTGCTAGGCTACCCAGCTTTTCCCTGCAAGAATTCCCAGAGCCTTTAAAAGGCTGATTACTCTGTGTTGTAAATCTTCAAGGGAAACGCAAGGTATGCAGCAATTTTCCAAACTTATTTGGCCGCTGAAGGTGCTCCTAATGAGTGTTCCAGGGAACAGAGTTTGGGACACTGCCCTTAAGGCGCTAAGCACAGGTAGAATGTTCACTGCAGCCTTAATAAGAGCAATCATCATCGTCATCATCATAACAACAAAAAAGAAAAAATGACAACTTGAAAATCATACTCAGCCTTCACCCCCGTGGTGAACACCAATAAAGCAAGGCACTGAGCACGAGGGGTCCCCCAGGCCATGCATTCTACCCCAGAAGGAACCCAAAGCCCCATCCTGTAAAAGATGGGGAAACCCCACAAAACGTAGATCCTCATTAAGTCCACATCGCAGCCTGGAGGAGAAAAGTCATCACCAGGTAAGGGGACAGTCTGACACGAAATAAACCATTTGATCCTAAGCTGAAAGCCAGGGTGACAGATAACAACGTCAAAATAAAAGCCTCAACGACAATTTGTGAAAGCTCTGTCCACTCTTTATAACCTGTGGCAATTACGGTTGACCCCTGAACGACGAGGGGGTCAGGGGCTCCCTGACCCTCCATGCAGGTGAAAATCCAAGTAGAATTTACCATGGGCCTTCAGCATAAAGGCGGCTTCCCTGTAACCACAGACAGATTCAACCAACCGCAGATCATGTAGTTCTGTAGTATCCACTGTGGAAAAAAAATCCACATCTAAGTGGACCCATGTTGTTCAAGGGTCAACTGTTTACATCTTGAATTCACCCGGGCCTTTGCAAGTTGTGCTTAGAAACTCTGCCCTGTCCTTCAAGTTAATCCTGAAACCTAAGCTGCTATTTCCTGGCATTTTAAACTGACACAGTATACATTTAATTGCAGCGTCATTTTTGCCCTCATTAAATAAAGTAGATAAACGTCTGGAAAAAGTTTAAAAAAAAAAAAAAAATTCTAAACTCTCCTACTCAGCCCTCCCCGACTCCTGTCTGTGTCCCAAGGAGATTCATTAAAGACTGATTAGTGCCCAGAAGCGGAGCTAACCCTCCCGGGATGACTCCTGCTCTCTTACCGGGCTGCCCATCTCCTAGAGCCTGCGCCGGCTCCCACTGACCTCAGCAGGAATCCGGCTGGGAGGAGGACAGGGCTCCTGAGGGGGAGGCAGACAAGAATGAATTACCCCTTCATATTTTACAGCCACTGCTAGGGACAGTGTGGGCACCGCCCGCTCCCTGCAAAACCAGACCTACCAGATGGGAGGGCAGGACGACAGGGACCTGTGAGTGGCTGGGAAACAAGTGAGGCCAGACGAAAATTCGAATTCTCCCCACATTCAGACTGGTGGTATTTGTGACGGGTCAGCTGGCACTGAGCACCAGATCTGGAACCGAGAATTGTGAAAATAAGGAAACGTTGGTCCTGACCTCCAGAAACTACAACCAGATACAGACGTGGTGTGAGGGGGGGTGTGAGTTGTGAGAAGGTGAGACAGCCTGAGGGGAACCTGGACCCCCTGGGGTGGGCCAGGTGGGCAGCAGGCTAGGCTAGGACACAAGTCCAGGCAGCAGCCTGAAGTCAGGTAAGGCACACGCACTTCTCTGTAAGAGAATCACAAGGCTTTCAGTAGAATCCACACAATCTGAAATCAGAGCTGTGCTTTTAGAGGGGGGCAGGGGTGGGGACCAGAGACAAAGGGCCTGGACTAGGGGTTCAGAGAGAAGGTGAAAACAGAGGTGTATGTTTACAGGCAAAACAAAGACAGAATGTAGCTTAGCGGCTGCCTGGGTCTGGGGGGTTGGGGAGAAGTGTGGGTGACTGCTAAGGGCTCCAGGGTTTCTTCTGGGAGCGACAAAAAAATGTTCTTACCTTTTATGAACCAGAAACACTCACAGACATAGAGAAGAGACCTATGGTTGCCAAGAGGGAGGGGGATGGGGGAGGGATGGATTGGGAGTCTGGGGTTAGCAGATGCAAACTATTATCTATAGGATGGATAAACAACAAGGTGCTACTGTAGAGCACAGGGAACTATATGCAATATCCTGTGATAAACCATAATGGAAAAGAATATGAAAAAGAATGTGTATATATGCATAACTGAATCACTGTGCTGTACAGCAGAAATGAACACAACCTTGTAAATCAATTATACTTCAATAAAAACCATGTTCTGAAATTGATGGTGGTGATGGTTGGGCAAGTCTGTGGATGCAGAGCTTTAAATGGAGAACGGTACAGAGTGTGAACTGGTCTCAGCCAACAGAGAGGAGCAGAACAGCAGGCAAGGAGCTGGCCCGGGGGCACGTAGGTGGGCAAAGGGGGAGAGAGAGGCCTGGGTGAGGGACCCTCAGGGTGCCAGACGCTGCCCAGAAGTAAGACAGGATAACGTGGGGAGCTGGGCAGATGGGGAGGGGCCTGGAGGGGAAGTGGGGGGAGGCAGGAGGAAGTGGGGAGTCTATTCTAGAGCATCAGCTACTCTTTAAAGATGTGTTTGTGAAATGAGAGAGAGATTATGCAAGAGCACTAGGACCTGGTTTAAGATCAGGAGCCTGGGCCCCGGGACCCACGGGGAGGGAGAGGTGGGAGGCAGGGGTGCGGCCAAGAGAGGGGAGCCCAGCGCAGTTTCCATGGAAACTCCCGTCCCGTTGTGGGACTAAAGCATCTTGCCCGCACCCATTCCTGTTGGTCGCGGCATCATTTCCACGGCCTTGCGGAGTCCTACCTAGAACTGACGCCCAGGACAGGAAAGCCAGGTGACTTTCTGAAGGTTTAATTCCGGTTTGGGGAAGCGGGAGGACGTCCCCACCCCCAAGCTGGCCCCAGGGAGGGAGGCTGGGGTGGGGAGAGCCCGCCTCTGTTCTCAACCCCCTCCAGCCCTCCCGCCCACCCGCGGCGCTCTGTGCCCTCTGGGCAACCCCAGGCCCTTCCCCCCACCTCCCGGATGACGCAGGAGGGCCCAGAGAGCCGCCTATGACGTACACGCGTGACAGACGTACAAAGGCTCTAGAGACAGCTGCTGCCCTCGGCCTCCCTCCCCTCATAAATTACAGCCCCTGAACGGCTCACCCCTTCTGTTCCCACCCTTTGAAGTCCTGCCTGCCTGTTTTTTCCTCCTACCAACCCCAGCTGGCTTTTGCTGCTTTACAATCATTTTTCCTAATGAAGCATGCTGGCGGCTTCTGGCAGAAACGTCCCAGGCTCTTCCTTGTGAGGATGACAGTGACCCTTGTGCATTCGGCGAAACTAAACAAAAGTAACCTCTTCTGTCCCCAGAGGCAGCGTCTGTGACAAATCAATGAAGCGCTAGGCCTCCAGACCTGCACTTTATTCACAATTTCTCTATGTGGCCATTTTGCTTTATAAATTCCACACACCCCACCCCCGAGAGCACGACCCGCGTCGCCGAGTCTCTGCTTCGGTGCCACCTCTTCCTGAAGCGCTGCCCCTTTAGAAGCAAACAGGCAGGTGGACGCTTCACAACCCTCCCATCCTGAACAGGCTCCAGACCCCAGGCCCAGGTTGCACACCTGGTCCTGTGTCTGTGGTCCCACCCGGGGGCTGAGGCCCCTGGAGACCCTCACAGTAACCAAGAGGGTCTGTAACTCTGTGTGCACCAAGCACAGACCCATGTCTAAACCAATCTCTGCCTCCTCCCCTTCTCTCTCTCACATACTATTTTTAAATGTATGTATGCAAATTCGTTTGAAAATGTTACACATTTACAGGTTTAAACTTTACTATAAACTATGTCACGTATACACAAAGAAATAAAGTAACCAAAATTCACTACCCACCATGCAGTTCAGTCACCTTTGACACTGCCCTGTTTGCTCCAGTTCATTTTATTTCTAATAAATAAAAAGACACCATTGAAGCCCCCAGCGTCTCTCTCCTTGGCTTTGATCCCTCCCTCCTCTGCAGCGGGAATGGCCACCTGACTTTGGTGTTCTGATAGCCAGCAGGCTTCTACTTTTACGAGGATAAACAATATATAGTCCCATCTTGCATGGTTTCTCACTTTGTTCGAATCAGTGCCTTCCATACCCTTCTGCAACTTGTCTGTTCACCTGTCACAAGGTATTTGCAATGTATCGATGCTGAGACACTTGGCTCTCATTCATGCATTCTCACTAAGGCTGGGTATTCCACCGTCTGCAGGTCACAGCTGTGTGTCCATCTCCAGCAGAGAGATACCTAAAGGTGGTTAAGAGTGTGGACTCTGGGGAATTCCCTGGCGGTCCAGTGGTTAGGACTCAGCTCACTGCCATGGCCCTGGTTTGATCCTTGGTCGGGAAACTAAGATCCTACAACCTGTGCTGGGCGGGTTATGCATGCATTCATGCATGCATGCATGCATGAATAAATAAATGTATGTATGTATGTATATATATGTATATATTATAAAAACTTGGAAAAAAAAAAAAAGAGTGTGGACTCTGGAGCTGGCTCCCCTGGGCTTGAATCTTGGCTCCACCAATAATCAGCTGTGTGACTTTAGAAAAGTTACCTAACCTCTCTGTGCTTCAAGTACCTCATCTGTAAAATGAGACTAATAATAGTGCCCATCTCATAGGTTTTTGTGAAGATTAGGTGAATTACCACAGACAGAGCACTCAGCCAAATGCCTGCCACCTACCAGACACTATCTCAGCGTTTATGTATTTGCTGCCCCCGCTGCCGCTATATTATTACTACCAGTCCCTGCAAATGCTCTCAAACCACGATTCTAAATGCACAGCTACTAAACTGTGATCATAAATGCTCTCTTGACCATAAAAGGAACTTTCGTACTCAAGAAGGTTAGGAACCACTGACACATTCACGATTTGCACTTGTGATCCCTCTGTGTTGGCCACTTCCTGATATATTGGGGAAATTATGCAAACCCTGAGGCCCTGGTCTCCCTGGGTGACAGTCATTAGTCTGTGTTTCCACATGCTAAGCATCCTCATTCACCAGAGCAGGGTGACTCAACCTGCAGTTTTTAAATTTTTGGAGCCCGCTGAATTCAAATGCAGGACGTCTTCCTATGCATAGCAATCCCTGAAGAAGAGCAAGGTCAACTCTCTAAGACAGCAAGGGCGGGGCGATGTCTCTATGTCTGCAGACACTGGCCCTGTTTTTAAAGCCACAGAATACATAAAATAGATAACCAACAAGGACCTACTGTACAGCTCAGGAAACTCTACTCCCTATAAGGGAAAGGAAGCTGAAAAAGAATAGATTTATGTATATGCATAACTGAATCACTTGGCTGGACACCTGAAACTAACACAACACCATGAATCAACTATGCTTCAATGAAAATTAAAATTTCCTCAAAAAAAGCCACGGAACCCCATGAAAGAAAAAGGAGTATGCTGTCCATACCAAGTCATTCTGGGTGCAGCAGCCTGAAGCCAAGGCATGCTCTGTGTCCCCACCTGGGCAGGTGTGACAGGCCCCCAGGGAGGTGACTGGCTCCCAAGGTCAGGTCTTCACCCTGTCATCTCCTGTCTTTGAACTTGGCAAGTGCGTGGTTCAAGGAGCGAGTCCTACCCACTGCCTGGCCTCACGCTGACCGTCGGGACAGAGGACCCCCAGCACTTAGGCGAGCTGCTTTCATATGTGATCTCGGGACCAACAATGATGCTGCCTCTCCTCTGAACTTCTGTAAAGCCCAGAACTCCCTGGAAGCATCCTCAGCCTTCTCCTGCTCTCCTGAGAGCTCTGCTGCCCTGTCCAGCTGAGCCAGCACCGGAGAGCCCTCCTCCAGCGCGTGTGTGTGTGTGTGTGTGTGTGTGTGTGTGTGTGTGTGTGTGTGTGTGTGTGTGTGTGTGTGTGTTTTCTATCCAGGAGCCCCACGAAGGCAGGACCTCAGCCTCACACTTCTCTGTCCTGTAGTCTCAGGACCCCTTTGCAAATGATGAAGGGATGAGGTCTCACGGGATACAGGCATCTCCACCTGCCCCCTCCCTTCCTGAAGGCTCCTCTCCTGCTCCAGTTCCCAGGGGTCCAGCCAAGCTCTTCTCTCCTCCACCCCCCAAGCAGCTCACCAGAGCCTCCCTGTCCCTATCAACTGAACTGCACCTCCATCCAACATCACCAACACCCGCCAGGCCACCCCGCAGGCTCTGGGCTCAACAATGGTCAAGTCAGGCCCACAGGTACCACCCACGACGGGCAGCAGCACCCTGGAGGGCGCACCTGTCCAAAGGCCCTCAAGGTCACTTGACGACACACTGAACGCTGGCCTTCAGGCGCCCTGATTTTTCCTGTGTCATCTCTTGCTACCCGAGCGTCTGGGTTCAGGGGCGCGCAGCTGGCCAGATTGCCATGAATCTGCCTTTTTTTTTTTTTTGGCCACGCTCGGCTGGTGGGATCTTAGTTCCCGGACCAGGGATTGCATCCTGGCCCACGGCAGTGAAAGCGCCAAGCCCTAACCACTGGACCACCAGGGAATTCCCTGAACCTGCTCTTTTGCTCACCCCTGATAAACTCTCTTTACGCTCCTGGGCCTCAGTGTCCCCCTGTAAGATAAGAGGGTCAGTACAAATGTTCATCACGGTGACTTCTGCTTTCAAAACTATGACACGAAGTTCCCAGAGGGATCCCAGCCCCACAGGGATCGCTGCAGCCTTGCTTCTAAGTGGGGGTGGGCCTGACTTGTAGGGGAGGAGGGGAGGGACGTGGGCCCGGCCGCCCCCAAGGCAGCCCGGGTCACCTCACTGGTGCACGTGGAGGTGAACAACACCCATCAGCCTCCCTGGCAGGCGTCTCCCTCTGCGGGCTCATGGATGGGAAGGGCTGTGGCCACACAAGGTACATGATCGGTATGATGTTTCTGAACTGCTCCTGCGACGGCAGTTCACAGTTTACCTGCCAGGGCCCTGCCCATAATTGTTCTAAACGGGCTTAAATAAGGTAACACACCATAGCACGGAAGATACATTTCTCCACCTAGGAAGCTTAGCTGGGTTACCAGCCAGCCGGGCCCCAAGGCTTCAAGCTTTCGTGTGGCTGCAGCAGCATCGGGCCATGGCTCGCCACTGGACCCCAACCCTCTCAGCAAATGATGTACGAACTACAGAATGGGTAGTGAAGATGCCTCAGGGGTCTTTTTCCCTCCAGAAAATAACTTTCTGCCTCAGAAGGAAGGACAATTCTGAGGTTTCCTGGAACTCTTGCCCTCGCTGGGAGCAGTGTGGTATTTTTTATGAACTACATGTTTGCGGCCGCCCCAAATTCACATGTTGAAATCCTAACCCCCACTGTGATGGTATTAGGAGGTGAGGCTCTGAGCACTTAGGTCCAGAGGGTGGAGTCCTCGTGGGTGGGATTAGTACTCTTATCGAAGGGACCCCAAGGAGCCTCCCTCTGTTCCTTACCACGTGAGGACGCGACGGGAAGCCGGCGTCTGCAAGCAGGAAGAGGCCCTTGCCAGAGCCCGACCCTACTGACACCCTGCCCTCAGGCGACCAGTCTCCTGAGAGAGCGAAGTGTCTAGTGTTAGTCAGAACAGCCATCATCAAAAAGTCTACAAACAGTAAATGCTGGAGAGGGTGTGGAGAAAAGGGATCCCTCCTGGTGGGAATGTAAACTGGTACAGCCACTATGGAGAACAGTATGGAGGTTCCTTAAAAAACTAAAAGTAGAGCTACCACACAATCCAGCAATCCCACTCCTGGGCATATATCCAGAGAAAACTATAATTCGAAAAGGTACACGCACCCCAATGTTCATAGCAGCACTATTTACAATAGTCAAGACATGGAAGTAACCTAAATGTCCATCAACAGATGAATGGATAAAGAAGATGTAGTACATATATACAATGGAATACTACTCAGCCATAAAAAAGAATGAAATAATGCCATTTGCAGCAACATGGATGGACCCAGAGATTATCATACTAAGGAAAGTAAGTCAGACAGAGAAAGACAAATATGGTATCACTCATATGTGAAACCTAAAAAAAAAAACGATACAGAAGAACTTATTTACGAAACAGAAACAGACTCACAGGCACAGAAAACAAACGTATGGTTACCAAAGGGGAACATGGAATCATCCTAAATGTCCATCAACAGATGAATGGATAAAGAAGATGTAGTACATATATACAATGGAATACTACTCAGCCATAAAAAAGAATGAAATAATGCCATTTGCAGCAACATGGATGGACCCAGAGATTATCATACTAAGGAAAGTAAGTCAGACAGAGAAAGACAAATATGGTATCACTCATATGTGAAACCTAAAAAAAAAAACGATACAGAAGAACTTATTTACGAAACAGAAACAGACTCACAGGCACAGAAAACAAACGTATGGTTACCAAAGGGGAGAGGTGGGGCGGGGATAAATTAGGAGTTTGGGACTGACATATACACCCCACTATAGATAAAACAGATAACCAACAAGGACCTACTGTATAGCACAGGGGACTCAATATCCTGTAATAATCTCCAATGTGAAAAGAATTTGAAAAAGAACAGATATATGTATATGTATAACTGAAACACTCTGCTGTACACCTGAAACTAACAACACTGTAAACCAACTATACTCCAATATAAAATAAAAATTTTTTAAAGAAAGAAAAGAAAGCAATGGATTGTTTAAAAAAAAAAAAAGAAAGAAAGAAAAGAAAAGGAAAAAGAAATTCTTGATGTTGAAGCTGCCCAGTCTGTCGTGTTTCATTGTAGCAGCCAAACAGACTCAGACAAGGTCAGAGAATGCTCCTGTATCCTGCCCAAGAGGACTGCCGGCGGTACCTCCTCCAGGGGAAGGAATGTGGTGACAAAACTGCTCTCGGGGAGCGAGACACGGGTCTGCTGCTGCGCTGCCCCCAACTCACTGGGACACTGGATGGAGACACCTGGGATAATGACCAGGATGGTGAGGGACAAACCCACATCCCATCAGAAGCAATGAAGGGAACTGAGAATGTCCCACCCCGAGCAGGGAGGACCCAAGAAGAAGCAACATATGCCGCCAAGTCTATCATGGGAGGGGTGACACTGCTCCGCATGGTCCCAGGGGTCGGGGCCAGCCCTCCCCCAGCTTCACTTTTCCATCCTGGTGGTGGCCTGGACCCCAAGAGGTTGCCGTGAACAAAGCAGGGCGAAAGGATTTGACTTACACTTAAATAGTAGAAAAGCCACTGGTTCTGTTTAAAGCGTGTGTCCTAGAGGGAGAATTACAGAGATGACAGAGTGAACTAAGCCCCCAATCTTCTATCAGAAACATCTCGCGCCTGGTGTCACCACGGTAAGGACTGTCACTAAGTCACATGGGCCACTGGCACCATGGGGACGGAATTTACGTGGTCTCTTCTCCCTGTTCAACACTAAGTTCCCTGAAAGCAGGAACTACGTGTGACCTTCACCCAATCTGCACAGCCTCCAGGGAATAACAGGCACTCAGAAGCACGTGCTGAAGCAACCTTCGTGTCCCTCTGCAGATGAGTGGGTAAGCGAACTGTGGAACACACTTGTGATGGAACATCAGCCAGCCTTAAAAAGGAATGAGCTAGTGACACACCCTACGACACGGATGAACCTCGAAAACATCATGCTAAGTGAAAGAAGCCAGACACGGAAGGCCACTTAGTGTATCATTCCTTTGATGTGAAGTATCCAGAACAGGCCAATCCACAGAAAGCAGATCGGTGTTCGCCAGGGACTGGGGTGAGGGGGGGAAAGGGAGTGACTGCTTAATGGGCGTGGAGGGTCTTTTTGCAGTGATGAAAATGTTCTGGAACTGAAGAGGGGTGATGGTTGGATAATAATGCGAATGTACTAAATGCCACTAAGTCATACATATTAAAATGGTTAATTTTACGGGACGTGAATTTCACCCCAATTTTAAGAACATACTTGTCAAGTGAGTGAAATGTGTCTCCAAGTTCATGTCAGTAGACTGTGCGACTGAAAGCTGGGAGGACCAGGACCTCTGTGTGGACAGTGATGCCGTCTCATCAGGACAGGGCTGTGGTCCTGCCGGGGCTGGGCCCACAGGAGCCGGCCGGGCTCACATTCGGCCCACGTCCCTCCCTGTCTGCCTCGGGTCACACACAACCAACAGACCGTCACATGGCCTGATGGGCAACGTGCCTCTGACGGCTCTTAGGTCTGGGGAGCGAGGAGAGCAGAGTGTGCAGATGTTTACCCTGTGCTTTACACACTATGTAGCCTGACTGGTGTGTCTGTCATTAAAAGTGACATCACACGACGTCGAGCTCAAGGCCACTCGTCTGTGTCTCCCAGCTCCCCCGCGGCCCGCAGGCCGGGACAGGTCCCCCCTCCCCCAGGTGCTGTGGGTGGCATATGGCTCCTGGCACTGCCGCCTCCATGTGTCCGTCTTTCCCTATAGTCTGTGGCCTCTCAGGGCACAAATTCCAGCTTCCTGTCTCTGAGCCCAAACACCTGTGTGCAGCTGATTGATGAGATCTGTTCGCTGAGTGAACGACACTCTTTAACTACCAGCTGAGGAGCCACGGCCTGTTTCCAATGTGCCCAAAGGACCTGTCACAGTAAAAATAACAGCAAGGTGGGATAGAAGCTTGGTGACACATGCCGGCTTTGTCCTAACCTTGTGCCAAGGACCAAGTTCAGCCTGCAGCCTGTTACCGTATGGCCTGTGAGCTAAGAATCGTTTTTATCTTTTTAAAGAGATGTCTAAAAAAGAAAAAACAATATGCAACAGAGACCACATGCGACACACAAGGCTTAAAATACTGACTCGGGCACCGTCTGGACTTCCTTTCCTGCGTCTTCCACGCCCAAGTTTGAGGAAATAACCCACTCAGAGTAAAACCACTCGGACCTCCTCTGTCCTCAGAGGTTAACAGGCTCTAAACTTTAGCCACAGGATGAATCAAAAGTAAAATATTTACAAACCTCTGTGGACCTCCAGGGGTGCCTACGTGCCAGGTATGGTCACCTGTGTGCTGAGGGCATTTCCGTCCTGAGATAACCGACCTGCTAGACCCATAACAGGGAAGAGCCTTCTCTCCTCTCCCTGGAACTGCAAGGTGATCAGGAATCAGTGGATGAAAACAGATCCTGGGATCACACACTATGATGTTTCCAAAAACCTGACACTCCTAGGGATGTCATTCGGATGAGTGGTATCAATTTCATCAACGCTCTTCTCCAATCAGCCCACCCCTCACTGCTCCACCCGGCACCTCTGAGCTGACGTCTCTGGGGGCTGGAAGATGGGGGCACATCACAGCCCTCTGGCGGGAAGGGCACTGCCGCACACGACCCCCCTGAGCAATGACAAGGGCCTTAGGATGATGCTCTCTTTCTGCCTCCCTGAGAGTCCCTGCTCGTCTGACCCAGGGAAAGGCAGGGGAGCAAAAGGATGCAGCAAAAACCTACAGGCGTGAGGGTGTGTGGGACCAATGGGAATGGGAGCCACAGGTCTGGGCTCACAGCACAGGGACAACACAGGGACAACGCTGACCGTTCTCAGCTCAGCCTCTGCTGTTGAGAATTCGCGGCTTCCTGGTCAATGGGCTGGAGCTCAGATATGCTCAGAAGAGGCTAACTGTTCCCACGAGTGCGGAGGCCGTGAAGGAAATTTGGTTCCCCTGACGTTGGCAGGCGAGCCCTTCGGCATTGAAGCCACAAGAGTGGGGGACAGAGAGAACAAAGAGCTAGTGCTTGGAGGACAGATCTTGGGAAATTGGGCTGTAAAATTGGAAAGCTTCTTCTTGGGGGACGGTTTTTAGAAGTAAAATTAGGAAGTGACTTCCTGGGGAGTGCTGGTGGTAGATGGTAGACTGAACGCTAATAAAGAAACTTCTCCGGGTCCTGCGTGTGTGTGAGTACACACACGTGCACACACACACGCACACAGAGCTCTGGCAGCTGTGAGTCCGCTGAGTGACCACGAGGAGCCGTTGCCAAGGGGCAGCCACGGTACGGTGCAGAGGTGAGGATTCCCAGCCCCTGTGCGACTGTGTGCTCCTAGCTTTGAAATAAGGTACTTGGGGACCAGCAAAGGCTTGCCTTGTGTGTTCCTAAGCTTCTCACTTCTTTATAATCATCAAGAGGCCTAGAAGCTTCCCTCTTCACAACTCCTAGATTAGGGCCTGGCACACAACAGATTCGGTAAACATTTCTTGATTAAATTGACTGCCAAGAGCCATAGCGAGATCCACTTATGCCTGAGGTCACCACCTCCCTCTTCCTGGTGGGGTGGAGACAGGGTCCCTGGATTGGCTTTTCAGCCGCCTCCTTGTTCCCGGTCAGCAGAGATGAGGACCAGGATGCGTTCTGAGTTGCGGGCTGTTGTGTGCAGCAAGCACTCTTCCTGGCTCTGCGTGCCTGGCTGGGGGACCCCGCACAAGTCACCAGAATCCCCGAGGCCTCGGCTGCCTCATCTGCAGAATGAAGGGCTGGACCCCCCAGTCCCTTCGACTCTCAGCGCTGGGAGCTACAGCTGTGAGGAACTGGTGACTTCCATCCTCCCCGCAATGGGAGGCCCAGGGCCACTGCCATTTGACAAACATAAAAGTTGTAAGTTGGTGGGAAAAATTATTTCAGTGACACAGTGGGCTGATAAAGGGCCGAGCCAGTGCTGGGGCCTGACGTTCAGGACTGTGGTTTGGCCAGAGCCTGGGCTCCGGCTATTAGGAGATGCAGAAAGAGCACCTTAACTGACGGAGAGGAGGGGCCGAAGGATGCAGCACAGACGGCACCTCCTTTAACCTGCTCCAACCCTGGGGAGAGCACTAGGGCTGCACTTGTCCTGCAGCAGGTCGGTAACTGGCCCTGGGAGACACGCCAGGGGCCGACCCAGCTCTGCCCACAGGGTCCCTGCTCCCTCCACTCCCGGGGCTGCGTGGATTCACAGGCCTTTGCTGGCCCACCATGAGCCCCAGGCGCCCACAGTAACCCCCCTGCAGCTTCCCCGCCGCACTGTAAGGCGCAGTAGGTGCTGGCTCCTGCCTCAGTGTCCAATAATCACCACCTCCTCCCCACCGAGAGGCCTCACTTCTCCTTTTCCTTCCTCAAACCAGCCTGTAATGGCAGGAATCTGTCCCAGGGCTCAAGACAAGGCTGAACCAGGGGGCAGCTGAGCCCGCCGCATTCAGTCACACCCAGGAACCCCAGGAGTCTGAGGGCCAGACCCCAAATCAGGAGAAAGAACAGCTGGGGGAGACGGCTGCCCAGGCGCCGCTGAACTCACCCCCCCCCACCCCCACCCCCGCCCAGACCCTCCACCCCAGCTCTGCAGACAGACATGCCTCGTGCAGGGCTGCCCTGGCCCACTAGCTGGCAGCCTTGGCCTCGGAGCCTCTGCTGTACAGCCTGGTCTGGAGGCGGGGGGCCTCCTGGCTCCAGGGCTCACTGGTCCTGTGACCCTGAGTGAGTCATACAACCTCCCTGACCCGTCTCCGAAAAATGGGGACACCATCCGTACTTCCTTCAGAGGGTTGTTGGGAATAAATAAGACAAACCGCTTAGAACCGCCTAGCACACAGCACACGCTTCTTCATTGTTAGCTACCACCCGCCACCCTCCAAAATCGGATTTATGTGCTCTAAGAGGGGGCCCAGGCCGCAGTAATCCTTAAAGGTCCCCCGGCCATTCCAGTGGTTGAGAACCCTGCCTAAGAGAAGGCATGTGGGAGGGGAGGGGGAGAGGGGCGTCTGAGCCGGGAGTCAAAGGGTGACCCCTTCATAACACCCCAGAAGTATCAGAATATTTGCCAGGAAGCCAGAGAATGGCTTCTCTGCCGCGGTCTGAGATGCCACCAGTTAGTACCACTTTCCCCTGCCAGCCACCCTGGAGATATAAAGAAAACAAGTCCTGACAGTTACAAAGAAGCTAGAGTGGTGGCTTGCGGCCTCTTGGCTTGCAAGGCTGTGGGCCTGGTCACTCTTTCCCTCGCTCAGCATTTACTCACCAGCCAGCAGATGGTGCAGAAAATGTGAAGCCCTGCCCCTAATCCAGCTCTGAGTGCAGAATTCGCATGTGAGTGCCAGAGAGCCATGGCAGTGCTCTACGCTGCCCTTTTTTTTCTCAAAAAGGGACCAGAATAAAGATCTCAATATGCAATCAGATCATCGTCACAGTTCTTGAAGGAACATCGACCTACCTGACTTATGTATCTTCCTGGAATCAGCCCTTTCCATCCAATGAACAAGCCGGAGTGTCTGCAACGTAGCAGACTGCCTGAACTGGTTTTTGGGTTTAAAAGTTGTATTTGGACAGATGATACACATTACTTGTGGACTGGAAAATATGCTGATACACTGGACCAAGGAGAAGGCTTTGAGTATAGATCCCTTTTGATAAGATTATAACAGCTACTAAAGAGTACATATGTTAGTTTTTAGCCAAAAGTATTTCCTCCAAATTTTCAGTCAGGGGCTCCCACTACACCAGGGCAATCTGTTTTCTAACTTTTCTTTTCTTCCTTTTTTTATTATTATTTTTTAAATCAACAGCATTTTCTTTTAATAAATAAGGACACTACTAAAAGGAATGGAATGCTTGCTGGCACAAAGCCTCTACCTAAGCAACAGCTCTTAAATTCCCCTTACCAGGTGACGTGGTTGGTGCCTTCCCCCTGGGCAGGGTCCTAGTGAAAATGGACATTTTAGGGCTTGAAAAGCTAATGAGAAGCAGAGATGACGATGATGATGACGACGGTATTGTGCTATTACACCTTTATGCAATGCTTTACACAGTATTTGCAAAGTACTTTCCAATTACTGTACTTCATTAAGTCAACCGTCACAGCAGCCAAGTCAATTCGCACGTTCTCCCATTAGCTTATTAACAATCTGCCTCCTAAAACGACTACCGTGTGCCTGTAAAAGGGCTCCAGCAAACTTTTACGGCTTTCTCTCGGGGCCTCTCAGATGAGCTCGGACGGCAACCCTGACCTCCCGCCGCATCAGCTCAGGAGCTGGGTGTTGCCCCGACTGCTGCTGTTTAGCAATCCTGTGGAATGAGTTATCAAGCGGCACTTCAGCAGGGCTCCCACTCTGGAGGCTCAGAACATCCCATCCAAACCAGGGCAGTCCCACCCTGCCTCACAAAGCCAGTGTCTGGCCCCAACCTGGAGGCCAACGTGCAGGTGATCTTTCCGGGCTGGGGGTTAGATCCTTTGGGATGAGGGGATAGAGGGAAAACTCTAGGGTTCGAGTGTCCCTGGGGGGCACACCTCCCATCAGTACCGATTCTCCTGTGTGCACGGAGATGCCGCTCCCCGCGCACGGAGGACCATACCCACTGGGTGATGCTGAGCTGAGGGCAGAGGCTGCGGGTGGCCTCCAGCCCTCGTTTTCCTGTCCCTTCTCCTTCGTCTCCCTTGGGAATGGGAGGGCGTTACCTGGGACAAAGGCCTGCAGGTAGGACAGGGCTCGGACCACCCCAGAACCAATGCTTCTTCCCCGGACCCTCTCAGGCTGGTGGCTCTGTGACCCGCCCCGGCGGCTGCCATCGCCCCCTCCAGGTGAGCGCCCTCCAGGTGCCTCCCGCCCGCGGGGGCGGCCTCCCGCGACTCACCTGCGTGAAATACAAGTTCATCAGCGTGAGGGTGAAGAACTGGAGGCACACGGGGAAGCAGTAGAGCAGCCAGAAGACGAAGGGGCTGAGCGCATTGGCCGCCACGAAGTCTTTGAAGTAGAAGGAGAAGAGAACCGTCCGCAGGGAGGCCCAGAAGAGGCAGAGGAAGAGGAAGACACTCTGGTAGCTGAGCCGCTTGTGGCGGTAGCGCAGCACCAGCCAGAGCTGCACGTAGATGAACAAGAAGAGCAGCGAATAGAACACGGTGTAGACGATAGTGAGGCCAAGCTTCACGTAGGGGGGTACGGCCGGGGTCAGCGTGGGCGGCAGCGAGTCGTTGCGTAGGGGGTCCCACGGCGGGGCCTCCATCGGGCCAGGGGCGCTACGGCGCGGCCGGGGCGCTCGGGCTTCATCGGGGCTCGCGGCCGCCGCCGCCCCCGCAGGGGTCTCCGAGCATCGCGTTCCACCCAGAGCCCGGCGACTGGAGGAAAGAAAATAAGCCGCACTTCCTCCCCCGGCACCACATGATTCACTGGGGCGGCCTTTGTCTGCGATTGGCAGCGCCGCGCCCGCCGCCCCCGCGCGCCCGCCAGCCCCGCGCGCCCGGGCTGTGCACCGCGCGCCCCTAGGAGTCCCGCCCCCCGCGCCGCGCGCCCCCACGTCGCCCCCTGCCCTGCGCCGCGCGCCTCCGGAGCCCCGCCCCCTGCCCCGCCGCCCCCCCCCCCCCCCCCCCCTCCCTCCCGCG
>NC_041233.1:6523624-6562146 GCF_002837175.3 Physeter macrocephalus | reverse complement strand
GTCGCCCCCTGCCCCGCGCCGCGCGCCTCCGGAGCCCCGCCCCCTGCCGCGCGCCCCCGCCCGCCCCGCCCCCTGCACTGCGCGGCCCCCGCGCCGCAAGCCCCCACCCCGCCCCCTGCCGCGCGCCCCCGCGCCTCTCGGCCCCCCGACGCCCCTCGAGCCGCCCGACGGGTGCCGCGTCGACCCGTTCTTCTGGGACGGAGCCCCATGCCTCGCGCTCTCTGCTGATGATTACTTGTTGTTTTGCAGAAGTTGGTTAGTTATTTTATTTCAACAGCGACAAACGTTGCAATCTTTTTAAACATTAAAAATAAACTTTACGACTCTGTGGCTATGAACTAATTGGCGTTTTTCCTTGAAAATGTCATGCTGGGGTCTTGTATATTTCTAAATCCAGAAATGCCAAAGACAGGGTTTGTGTTTTTGAGGTTAAGTTTGCGTACGCAGAGTGAGGAAAAGTATGGTCCCTATGGCTGCCGCCTGGTCTCGGTGGTAAGCGGGGCTGTTTTCTCCCGGAAATCCTCATAGTGCGCCCCACACGGTGCTCCCTCGGTGGGCTGGGGGATGCTCGCCCCTCACCTCCCAGGAAAGCAGCTGGTGCTGCGGGAAGCGCGGGGGCGGGGCAGCGGAGGGAGCCCGCGGGACCTCAGAGAGCGGATGGCCGCTCTCGGCGTGCTGCCTCCCATTCCAATCCGGCCCATCCAGCAGGACGGCCTGCCCATGAGACAGACAAGCTCTCTCGTTTGCTCTGGCAGAGGGGTCGCTCTTCCGAGGCTTTGACTGACTGAGTTTACGCCCCAGGGAGCCTCTCTAGCATCACCTTGGGGGGGGGCGGGGGGAGGGGGGCGGGAATTGTAGAGTGCTGTGGGCAGAGAGGGCTGGCCAAGCTGCCGTCTGGGAGCACTTGTAGGCAAGCAGTTCCGGTAAACAAAAGAAAGGGACCCGAAATCTCCAAGACTCCAGTAGTATCAGCTTCCTGCCTACTTGTGTGTTCTCTTTCTTTAAACGAACCCGTCCTCCCCCACGGTGGAGCCTGGACCAGCGCTGCTTTTCCAACAAATTATTTAGTGCTTACACCCTCCTAATACATTTCAGGTGCTTCATCAGGGCCAGGTGTGCCTTTGGTGTCACGCTCCTTTCTAGTTCCTCTATACTTTCCCTCTCTCACTTGCCCCTCATTGTTCTGAGGATAAAGTCCAAACTCCTACCCTAGCTGACCTCCCAGACTTGTCTCTTGAGGTGCTAATGAGTGTTAACGCCCCTTAACTCCCGTTGCCAAGGAAACTCTTTCAACCTCTTCTTCCAACAACTTGCCAGATCCCATTCCTTTGTAAGGGGGTTACTTCCTCCAGAAAGACTTCCCAGACCACACCCTCATCCACTCAGTATTAGTTTAGGTGCATCCCCTGTGTGCTTACGGAGCATCCTTGCATAATTGTCACTCACCCCAATTCTTTATAAGTTTCCTTAGTACAGAAACATGCCTCGCTTATATTGGTCTTCCCTGTGCTTGCCTGGACAATCAAAAAAATATCTGTTTATATTTTATTTTACTGAAAGAATACAGTGTCATCAAAGGCCCATGCTCTGATATTTCTCCTCCACCATGCAAGACCTCTAGTCACAAGACAACCTTATGATCCAGGATGGTTGCTGGCTCTGCAACCATTGCATCCACCTAATGCCAGGATGGCATTAGGAGGAACAGGGAAGGACTAAAGGGCACCTGTTCTCTCTAGTTCGAGGAGCCTTCCCAGAAATAGCACACAATGCATCTGCTACTCATCGGTAGAACTTAGTTACCTTAATAAGAGAGCTACAAGAGAGACTGGGAAATGTAATTTTTATTCCATATGGCAATATGCACAGCTAAAAGTCAAGGTTCTGTTATTATGGATGAAGGGGAGATGGATTTGGGGAGGAACTAGCAGTCTTCACCATACTTCCAAAGCAGCCCCCCAAAATGTCAAATGTCAACAATAGTCTGTCCCTTGACCACCCAGCATCAACTGTGCTTCTCACTATTCTTACAATTCTGAAAATAAAAACTATATAAAATAAAAATGCTCCCACTTAATATAATGCAATATTCCTTATACAACTGAAAAATACCTTCAGTCCTTCCTCCAAAGGGGTCACACTGAGGGATCATTTTCTGTGTCCAGCTTGAAGTCCAGGATCTTCGGGTGATAGTAATTCCTCCTTTAATTCTGCCACAGTCCCATCTCAATATTCTGATCACAAAGATTAAATTGTTATGATATCTTTCACTAATTTATCCTACATAAAATAGAAGAAAGTTAAAAGTAAAGGATAATTAGTTAAAATAGATATAAATATACATATAACACAGCAAGGAAGAAAATATAAGTAGAAGTTAAAGTTCTTATTTTTGCAGTTGGTCGCAAGGCTTTAATTGGTATATCATTATATCAGTTTATGACTCCGCTCTTTAATGCACATTACAAATCCCCCTTTCCCTTTATCAAGAATCTTAGCTAATCAGGGGATAACCCTTAGGTCTGAGGGATCTGAGTATGTTAATTTTTTTAACAAAAAATTGTTTTTCACTGGACATGCCAGTAACATGAGGCACCACCATGGCTGGATTCTATCTATTGGCCTCTTTTATTTTCTTTTATAAATTTATTTATTCATTTATTTATTTTTGGCTGTGTTGGTCTTTGTTGCTGCGTGTGAGCTTTCTCTAGTTGCAGTGAGCGGGGGCTACCCTTCGACGTGGCACACAGGCTTCTCATTTCGGTGGCTTCTCTTGTTGCGAAGCGTGGGCTCTAGGTGCAAGGGCTTCAGTAGTTGTGGCACTCGGGCTCAGTAGTTGTGGCGCACGGGCTTTGTTGCTCCACAACATGTGGGATCTTCCCGGACCAGGGCTCGAACCCGTGTCCCCTGCATTGGCAGGAGGATTCTTAACCACTGCGCCACCAGGGAAGTCCCATATTGGCCTCTTTTGCCCATCATATAACAGCAGCCTTGCATCCCCTGATTGTCACTACCATCACGCTCTTTTTGCACTCTTACCCACTGCCACAGGGGTCTCAATTTCAATCTTAAGGGAACTATGCTTGATTTCCCCCATGGAAGAATTCCTTGCTGATTGCTAAGACCTTCAAACTAGCAGAGCCCAGAGGTAAAGGGAACAGAAACAAAAAATTTGCAAGTGGGTCATTGGGTGTATTCATGAGAGATGCCATCCTCTTGGATCTATAGCCATGTATCCTGGCTTCAGGAGAAGCAACACCATACATTGGCCTTGAGTTCAGAAGATATTCTACGTGCTATAGGACAGTCATACTGTCTTTACAGATGTGTCTTTCAGCAGGCACTATAACTAAGTCAACAATTAGTCATTCCACTATTCTATAAGGCCAGCTTCTACTGAGGGGCAGAAATGAACCCACTGCATTTCTTTTTCTGGTGTAAAGTGAGACCTTGGTCAGAAGTGATACTGTATAGGATACCATGATGATGAACAAGGCATTTGGAAAGCCCAAGGATGATAGCTGGGCAAAAACAGTAAATCCAAGTTCAGAAGCATTTTCTATTCCAGTGAGGACAAATTGCTGATCCCCTCCATGCATAAAGAAGTCCAATCTATATAATCTGCTTCCAGGTGGCTGAATCTGGTACCTTTAGAAAGAACTCATAGTTGGTTAGTAAATGCTGGTAAGGAGTCAGGTTAGCCTGGAGAGGGGAAGTCTAGATTGTTAAAAACATGGGTGGTTTCATTCTCTGCCTGCACAGTCACTGTGTCCATAAATCCATTGAATAAACAGTGGGCCAGCTGGGGAGAGAAGTTGACTTACATCCATGGAGCATGTTAACCTGTCCTCCTGAATATTGAGACTCTCCAGTGTAGTTGGGTCTTTTGCTGAACCCGACTTGGTGGCTTAATGGATCAAAATAACATCCAGCTCAAGATGGACAGCTCAGACTGCATGGATCATGCATTCAATCTCTTCTGTGGTGCAGTAGCGAGCCAAGGAAAATAGCTATTCGACGAAGAAGGTGTCTGTTTGCTCCAAACACTAATAGCTGACACTGTGATTCTCCTAACACGGCTTGTCACAAGCACCATACACCTCTCCAATCTGCCGTTGGAGCACCAATTGGATCCACGGAGTCGTAGGTGGCAGGACAGATTGCACCACAGCCTGAGCCACATGGAAAGTCTCTTCTGCCTCTGGGCCTCTCCTCAAAATTATCACCCATTGAGTCACCCAGTCTGAGAAGCACAGGCGAATGGGACAAATGTTGCTTCCATAAAAAGGGTCATCAAGCATTGTATCTCTCTTTCCTGTAGGAAGTGGCATAAGGTGCAACAGTTCATCCTTCACTTTGGAGGAGACATCTCAACCTAGACCACTGGACCTTCTAAAAAGCTTTCCTAAGGTCACTAGCCTCTGTAGATTAGTGAGAGATATTTCCCACACAACAATTTGCATGTTTCCTACTAATGTTATCTAGAACAGCTACTATTCCTGCTCTTCAGATCTTCAAAACATATCATCAGTGTAGTAGTCACTGTGTCCTAAAGATGATGGAGGTGATTAAGATTTCTAAAAATCACATTGGCATAATCAAGTTGCCGTCGAAAGCAAGATGGGTAGTCATCCTTGCCAGATGAGACAAAGCAGCATTTGGAGTTTTTTTGCTCACTGGGAATGAGAAAAAAGCACTTTCCTCCAGGGGCTGTGTGGTTTGCTGTATTGAAGTCACCACCTTATGAAGTTTATGATAACCCATTGTCACTATCCCGGACCTGTCCATCTTCTACATCAGTCGGACAGTACAATTGGGATGTTGCAGGAATTTGCCACTTCTGTAGCATTCAAGTTCAGGTCTAAGCACTGGATATGGGTATAATGTTGTCTATTGATGACTTAAGTCAGACCCAGAGAGTTTTGGTTTGCTTCTGTCATATGAATCATATAGGGCCATAGAGGGCTGCTCATCTATTTTGGTTCTAGGGGGCCCATGATCAATTTGTTTCTGCCAAAGACATCTGATGCGCAGACCGTTCTGAGTCCCAGGCTGACCCTGCGAATGGCCATGGTCACCATGTCTTCTACCAAGATGACCTTGCCTCTTCTGTTGGTTGTGGCACTGCTGGCCTCTGGCGCCTGGGATCCTGGCAAACATGACAGAGTCTGTTTAACTCCAGCAGCTCTCAACAGCATCCCTGATGTATGTAAAATAGCCATGACAGTGCTTTTGAGAGGTGGTGGCCTTTCCCTCACCAAATGTATTTCTCAATGCCTTGATGAAGGGAGTATCTTCCGGTCCCTTTCAGGGGACAGAGTTAGGGGATTGGTGGGTGGGTCATACACAATATATTCACACCAACCTTCCCACTTCCTTGGATCCCTGCTCTTACATGATGCCAAAGAAATGCAGGCATCTCAACTTCTCTTGGTATATGGACTACCAGGTCTCATAGCAAGAAGCAAACAGTTAGGGGGCTTCCCTGGTGGTGCAGTGGTTAAGAATCCGCCTGCCAATGCAGGGGACACGGGTTCAAGCCCTGGTCTGGGAAGATCCCAGATGCCGTGGAGCGGCTAGGCCCGTGCACCACAACTACTGAGCCTGCACTCTAGAGCCTGTGAGCCACAACTACTGAGCCCGTGTGTCACAACTACTGAGCCTGCGCTCTAGAGCCCGCATGCCACAACTACTGAAGCCTGTGCTCCTAGAGCGCGTGCTCCACAACAAAAGAAGCCACTGCAATGAGAAGCCCGCGCGCAGCAACGAAGACCCAACGCAGCCAAAAATAAATATATAAATTTTAAAAAAAAAGAAGAAGAAGAAGCAAACAGTTGGAACCACTCCTCCCACTCCAGGAAGCACATTGAGCTGAAATCGCTTGGAAAGGAAACATCCTGTTCTTCCCTCCCTGGTTTAGCACCCTCAGAATTAATTCCCATGTGTTTTACCGATAAAAAGAGCAAAACTGTGCAATTACTTTGGTGTATCAATCTCCTCCAGCTAGGTCTGGCTTTACAACAAGAGGGATATGTTGGTACCTAGCTCTGGTTTTGGTCTGAAGACACTGAGAAGAGGGGAGGTCCAAAGGGCCTAGAATTCCGTTTGCAAAATGACTTCCTCAGACAAGATTCTACTAGGTGGGCTTCCCTGGTGGCACAGTGGTTAAGAATCTGTCTGCCAATGCAGGGGACACGGGTTCGAGCCCTGGTCCGGGAAGATTCCACATGCTGCAGAGCAACTAGGCCCGTGCTCCACAACTACTGAGCCTGCGCTCGAGAGCCCGTGAGCCACAACTACTGAGCCCGCGTGCCACAACTACTGAAGCCTGCGCGCCTAGAGCCCGTGCTCCTCAACGAGAGAAGCCACCACAATGAGAAGCCTGTGCACCGTAACCAAGAGTAGCCCCCGCTCGCCGCAACTAGAGGAAGCCCACGCGCAGCAAAGAAGACCCAACGCAGACAAAAATAAATAAATAAAATAAATTTTTTAAAAAAACAAAAGATTATACTAGGTCATTAGGGAAGTGAGGAAGAGCCTCTTTATACAGAAGGAGGGGTTACTTCAGAAGCTGTGTGTTCTGAGTCCTCAGGCCACCTGTCCCCATTCAGAATCTCCCAGTTCTCACTCTTTCCAGTCGGTCCCCTAACTATCCGTGAGAGAAAAGAGGAGGTCATGACTTTAACAGATATTGTAAATCAGGAACCCAGAGAATCTCCCTTTTGGTTTAGTTGCGGTTGCAAAAGATAAGATATGCTTTTAGCATAGTCAGTGAAAGTCCCTGGTTTTCAGACTGCCTTGAACTAGAATTTAAGACTCTGCCAATCACTTCTTAAGCTTTCCTGCCTCAGCATCAACCACTCCACCCCACAGTTTTTGAATCTGTTGTGCATTCATGCTGTTCTCTGGCAGTAACCGCTTGGTTTCTCAATGCCTTAACTTCAGTGGGACCTTCACTGTGCTGGGTGACCATCATGCAAGCCACTACAAGTGACAGTGTGCCGTGAACTGTCTTAATACTACTTGAATTTTCACTGTCCTTAGATCCAACCAGACCAGACAATCAATCTCAAATCCTCCCCTATTCCCTGAGGGTATTTTGCTGCCACCTCTCCTGATTGTCAGTTTCTGTATTTCTCAGGAGTCTTGACTGCAAGCAAAGGAAATAAATTTTGTTTAATTTCTTTTACCCCAGTCTCTGCCTTCATCTTCACATGGTGTTCTCTCTGTGTCCAAATTTCCTCTTTTTATACAGACTCCAGTCATATTGGATTAGGACCCCCCAATGACCTCATCTTTTATTATTATTATTATTAAACTTTGGTAAATTTAAGCAGAAAAAGAATGTATTAAAAGGTACTTTATGTAGCTCACGAAATCCTCAGGAGTTCTGGAGGAGTTTGGAGGCTAAGAAAGAAGAATGACACCCACAATAGTGCTGCAGAACTGGTTCTGTAACAACACTGCTGCTGCCACCCCAGCTCGGATGGGGTAGTTTTGCACCACAGACCTCCCCAATGCTGGACACTGGAAATTGCCTATATCAGTTAGGAGTGAAGACAGTTGCAAACAATAGAAATCCTGGCTAATAATAGGTTAAACATAAGTGCTCATTTTTCTCATTTATCTAGGAATTAGTAGTTGCAAACATGGATTCAACTATTTAAAAAATCTGCCAGGGATCCTGGCTCTTTCCGTCTGCTTCACCACCCTTAGCGTACTGGCTTTAATCTTCAGAGTTGTTCCCTTGTGGCTGCAAGATGGCTGCTGCAGCCCTAGATATTGCATATACATTCAAGGCAGAAATTGAGAGAAGACAGAAAGGGTGATTCCTGTATCAGGAAGGCAAAAGTTTTCCAGAAATCTCAAGACACACCTCCATCTGTATTTTCCCAGCCAGAAGTGTGCCATGTAACCATCTAGAGATACAAAAGAAGTTAGGAATGCATGACCAGCCTGGATGGTAGGGGCAGGCTAGGAAAAGGTAAAGGGTGGTAAAGGGTGTTGGGTGAGTGAATCCCTCTCTGGAATAGAGTCTGTAGTTCATGCTGCTTTGAATCAAGAGCTTCCAATTCAAAGTCTGGGGCAGAGCCATCTAATTGGCTGAGACTAGACCATGTGCTCACATCCCAGCAGCAATAGCGGCCGAGAACGTGAGAATCTAGCATCTTCAGCTTCCATGGTGGGTGCTTCTTCTTCCTAGAGCAGGAAATTCCCCAATGTGGGAAGGGAGTTCAGATGCTGGGGAGACAAAATGGTGACAAATAGCTTCCCATACTGTTATAGATTTCCCCAGATGATTACAGGAACATAAAAGTTTAGAGGTAACTTTTTGGAAAAGGGATATAACATTTGCAAGAAATTATCTTTTTTTAAGTTATCTGCCAGCTACCCTCAGAAATTCTTTCAAATATTTAAAGGATGAGAAGAAGGCAGGCCAAAGAAGGAATTTCTGTTTTGCCCCTTGGCTGGTCACTGAGATCCAGCTAATTACTAGGCATCTCTCCCAGCTCTGAACTTCCTGTCCTGACTGAGCGCTCAGGTAGCCAGGAACCCCCAGCTGTGTGGCTGCCCCGAGCCTACTGACCCCAGCATGCCCAGCCTCCAGACCTTTACCACACCTCCACCCGGGCTCCACGCCAGGTTAAATGTGTCTGTCTGTGTTCCACTTCAGAGAACTAGAATTTCCAAGGTGGTAAGTAGCTCATTTCGATAAACAAATCCTTGCTGGTATTTTCCTGGAAAAGAGCACTCCTGGGTACTGCTGATTCCAGCTAGAGAAATGTAGGATAGTTAGAAACAACAGAACTAACCACAGCCTGCTCAATCTAGCATGTTAAGAAAGGCCCCTAAAAGGCACACACAGTCCAGGAGTCTCAGTCAGCTAAAGAGGGCCAGCTCCCGGCACAACAGAAACTACACTTATTTGCATTAATGGATGCATGTTGTGAGATGAAACTGTTCCAGCTGTTACAGTAGCCACAGAATTATTGCTTTCTTACATTTTTTATATTCAACCCCTGAAAACTTTGTGTCATGTGGCTTTCAGCCTCCAGATTCCACTCCTAACAAGACTGGTTTTATTGGTTTGGTTTGGTTTTAGCTCTAAGTGATGTGTCCTGCTTTGCCAAATGTAAAGTGACAGAAAAACATGACAATCTCTTATTTCTGTGATCAACACATATTTAGGTGTGTTTGAGTCATTATCGAATGAGCAACTGATTCGCTGGCTATAGTTTTTGTTCTCAGCGATTCAGGACAAGGTCAACATCGCTTGTGGGTTTTGTTTTGTTTTGTTTCGTTTAAATTACAATCTTAAACTTTGAAAGCTAAGGGTGTCAAAGGTTTCAGGAATGCTAAGAGATTCAAGGGGTGAGATAGCATAAGTGATAAGGGTTTTGCGAGCTAAGATGATTCTTGTGGGAAAGTTCCTGTTTCAACAAATACATCTTATGTTTTGTGAAATATGATTTACATATCTATTTTCATTGATCTCATTTTTGTAATTCCTAAATGTAGACTATGAAGCATATCAGAGTTTTAAAACAACTTTGTTGGATCATAAAATTCACCCATTTCAAGTGTACAATTCAGTGATTTTTAGTAACTTCACCTCGTGGGGCAACTATCACCGTAAATCTGTGTTGGATTTCAACACAGATTTCATCCCCCCCCATAATAAGCATATCAGATTTCATTTCGGTCAGGTATGGAATTATTTACAGCAAACTCTAAATCTACGACAATCCTTAACGCTGTCTAAGCAAACAGGCAGATGGTGCAGCCCTCCTAGGGTTGCTCAGATGTGCTCTTTTAATGATTCAATAACCATTAAAATTTTGGTATTAAGTGGATCTGGGGTAAAAAGAGAACTTAGTGTAAATTGAAGCCCGTAGTGGTCAAGAGCATGGAATATTACCTATTTACCCGGAAAACAGAATGGAATGTTTCCTACCAACAAATCCCCCAAAAGCGCATTCACCTCATACTCTGCTCCAGGGAAAGAATTGTCAGTGGTTTGCTCAAGTTTCTGGGCAGGAAACTAGATCCAGTTCTTTCCAGGAGTATTTTTGTTTGTTTGTTTCATTTTGGCCACGAAGCATGTGGGATTTTAGTTCCCTGAGCAGGGATCGAACCCGTGTCCCCTGCATTGCAAGAGTGGAGGCTTAACCACTGGACCGCCAGGGAAGTCCTTTCCAGGAATTCTTGAAAAGGCATTTAAGCTGCTGGCTATTGCTCCGTGTTCTTCTTATAGGTTCCCATTTTCATCTCCAGAAATAGTACTTCAAGTAGCTAGAGCCCAAGAGGACACTGATTCTAGCCGTGGAACTTCATTGTGTTTCAAGGTCTGAGAATGACCACATCTTATTTTCAGGGGTGTGTGCACCGCAGGGAAATGAGCCATTATGACGGCACCGTTGGTCTCCCTGGCACACACGTGGTCAGCCACTGAGAGTGGTCGGAACTTCTAGGTCCAGTGAGCTACGAGGGAAGGCTGACTGGTACCCCCCAGAGCAGGAACAAAAGGATGAAGGTGAGAGGTGGGTTGAAAATCCTGCTGAGGGCTTCCCTGGTGGCGCAGTAGTTGCGTGTCCGCCTGCTGATGCAGGGGAACCGGGTTCGCGCCCCAGTCTGGGAGGATCCCACATGCCGCGGAGCGGCTGGGCCCGTGAGCCATGGCCGCTGAGCCTGCGCGTCCGGAGCCTGTGCTCCGCAACGGGAGGGGACACAGCAGAGAGAGGCCCGCATACCACACACACCCACACACAAAAAAAAAAAAAAAAAAAAAAAGAAAAGAAAATCCTGCTGAGAAAGCAGTTCAAGCGGCTACACCACATCCAATTTTGTGAGTCCTGAAGCTTCTTCCTCATTGTTAGAGACCCTCTTTAGGAAAAGAAATACAAAACTATGTACCAAAATGAATCATTTCTTGAGAATAACACATCACACTTTTTTTTTTTTTTTTTTTTGCGGTACGCGGGCCTCTCACTGTTGTGGCCTCTCCCGTTGCGCAGCGCAGGCTCCGGACGCGCAGGCTCAGCGGCCAGGGCTCACGGGGCCCAGCCGCTCCGCGGCATGTGGGATCTTCCCGGCCTGGGGCACGAACCCATGTCCCCTGCATCGGCAGGCGGACTCTCAACCACTGTGCCACCAGGGGTGCCCCACATCACACATTTAAAGAAGGTGGCCAGTCCTACAAACACCACAAAATCCAGAAGAGTCGTGCAATATTTTTACTTATTGTCTGAGGCATCTCTAAATTCCCTTTTCCCTACATTTCTTTGGCCTTCATACTCCTCTTCGTGTAAGAGTGATTCTGCAATTAATTTTCTGTAGAGAGAATAGACAGAGAAATCTTTTCTCCAGCACGATTGCTCAAAAACTTATTATTGAAGTTCAGGAGAGTTTCAGGCTCAGAACTCGTTATTGTTAGCCGTGGGGATTTTTAGGATTGTTGTCAGCTTGGGAAAACCTCAATGAGCTTTTTTCACTTATGATACATAGCTTTCAGGGCATCTCAAGTTTTCTTGTGGGGTGATTCATCTCAAGGAGTCTCTGAGTTGGTGACACTCCTTACCCAGTTTATTGTGAATTCCGGGTCGTGGTATATTAAGAGTTTTGAGGTGCCTCCGTATTTCAGGCCAGTCTGCTGAAAGGGAAAACAAAGGCCTTCCTAAGAAAAAATGCCTACCAGCTCCTGCAGCCTGGACTCGCCACACCCAGAGGCTCATTTGCAGTTTTCCTCTGTGAGGCAGTGCATAGAGATTGCTTTGTGTTTAGAAAGGGAAGAATGAGTTCCTTGCCCACGGTGCCAGGGAGCAGCCTCCTGCATCCTCTGGTCCTCTATCTGGAGGCCAGGGAAAGGGGAGGAAGAGGAGGCAGGGAAAGCAGACCACGTGGGAGGGCCAGGCTCTGGGGGTCCTGCTGGTCTGGACTGGTAGGATCTCAGAGATCCCTGGGAATGGACCTGTAGGCGAAAGTGGGGTCCTGGGTCTGGCTGCTCGCATGTCAAAAGCCAGTAAAGAGGCAAGGTTGGTGGAAAGGAAAGTTTGCTTTATTTCTGGATGCCGGCAACTGGCGGGGGGAGGGGCGGGGAGAGGGGGACGCTTGTCCCGAAGGCCGACTTCCCACCCCGCCAATCAGGGGGGGCAAGAGCTTGTATAGACAGAGGGAGGGGGCTCCATGCAGAACGGCACAGTCAGCTCTGATGGTCATCTTGAAATTGGTCCCGCGGCGGGCTGCTCAGCATCATCTTGGCTGTTTTAGGTACAGTTAACCTTCAGTTCCAGGGTCGGTTTGCTCCCGTTTCCTTGAGGCCAATTCTTGGAACTGTGGCAGCTTATGTCATGGCTACAGTCTGGTCATCATGTAGTTAACTTTTTCCACCTGGTGGCAGTTTCAGTATCTATAAGACAGCTCACAGGATACGGCTCAGAATATTATCTATAGCCCTTGAGGAGGGACTAAAAGTCCTTGACTTCCCTTACTGACTAAACTCTTATTATTTTGTCCTGTCTGACTGCTTTTCTTTGCTTTTGCATTTTCTCACTTCTCTGATTAACCTTATTGTTTGGCTGAAGTTTTTCCACCACAAAAGGCAGGTGGGGGACATCGGGTGGGGGGGGCGGGGAAGGACCATACTGTCCTGCTCGATTTCAGCCAACCTTTCTAGAGTAGACAGAGAATTTAAACTTGGTCCCAGAGCATCCAGAAGCAGATCCATTACAAAGTGCTTGCTAATTGCGCTCTCGAAATGTGAAAACAGCACCTGGGATAATAACTGCAACAGTGCAGGGGACACGGGATCGTGCCCCGGTCTGGGAAGATCCCACATGCCGCGGAGCGGCTGGGCCCGTGAGCCATGGCCTCTGGGCCTGTGCATCCGGAGCCTGTGCTCTGCAACGGGAGAGGCCACAACAGTGAGAGGCCCGTGTACCACAAAAAAAAAAAAAAAAAAAAAAGAAAAGAAAATCCTGCTGAGAAAGCAGTTCAAGCGGCTACACCACATCCAATTTTGTGAGTCCTGAAGCTTCTTCCTCATTGTTAGAGACCCTCTTTAGGAAAAGAAATACAAAACTATGTACCAAAATGAATCATTTCTTGAGAATAACACATCACACTTTTTTTTTTTTTTTTTTTGCGGTACGCGGGCCTCTCACTGTTGTGGCCTCTCCCGTTGCGCAGCGCAGGCTCCGGACGCGCAGGCTCAGCGGCCATGGCTCACGGGGCCCAGCCGCTCCGCGGCATGTGGGATCCTCCCGGCCTGGGGCACGAACCCATGTCCCCTGCATCGGCAGGCGGACTCTCAACCACTGTGCCACCAGGGGTGCCCCACATCACACATTTAAAGAAGGTGGCCAGTCCTACAAACACCACAAAATCCAGAAGAGTCGTGCAATATTTTTACTTATTGTCTGAGGCATCTCTAAATTCCCTTTTCCCTACATTTCTTTGGCCTTCATACTCCTCTTCGTGTAAGAGTGATTCTGCAATTAATTTTCTGTAGAGAGAATAGACAGAGAAATCTTTTCTCCAGCACGATTGCTCAAAAACTTATTATTGAAGTTCAGGAGAGTTTCAGGCTCAGAACTCGTTATTGTTAGCCGTGGGGATTTTTAGGATTGTTGTCAGCTTGGGAAAACCTCAATGAGCTTTTTTCACTTATGATACATAGCTTTCAGGGCATCTCAAGTTTTCTTGTGGGGTGATTCATCTCAAGGAGTCTCTGAGTTGGTGACACTCCTTACCCAGTTTATTGTGAATTCCGGGTCGTGGTATATTAAGAGTTTTGAGGTGCCTCCGTATTTCAGGCCAGTCTGCTGAAAGGGAAAACAAAGGCCTTCCTAAGAAAAAATGCCTACCAGCTCCTGCAGCCTGGACTCGCCACACCCAGAGGCTCATTTGCAGTTTTCCTCTGTGAGGCAGTGCATAGAGATTGCTTTGTGTTTAGAAAGGGAAGAATGAGTTCCTTGCCCACGGTGCCAGGGAGCAGCCTCCTGCATCCTCTGGTCCTCTATCTGGAGGCCAGGGAAAGGGGAGGAAGAGGAGGCAGGGAAAGCAGACCACGTGGGAGGGCCAGGCTCTGGGGGTCCTGCTGGTCTGGACTGGTAGGATCTCAGAGATCCCTGGGAATGGACCTGTAGGCGAAAGTGGGGTCCTGGGTCTGGCTGCTCGCATGTCAAAAGCCAGTAAAGAGGCAAGGTTGGTGAAAGGAAAGTTTGCTTTATTTCTGGATGCCGGCAACTGGCGGGGGGAGGGGCGGGGAGAGGGGGACGCTTGTCCCGAAGGCCGACTTCCCACCCCGCCAATCGGGGGGGCAAGAGCTTGTATAGACAGAGGGAGGGGGCTCCATGCAGAACGGCACAGTCAGCTCTGATGGTCATCTTGAAATTGGTCCCGCGGCGGGCTGCTCAGCATCATCTTGGCTGTTTTAGGTACAGTTAACCTTCAGTTCCAGGGTCGGTTTGCTCCCGTTTCCTTGAGGCCAATTCTTGGAACTGTGGCAGCTTATGTCATGGCTACAGTCTGGTCATCATGTAGTTAACTTTTTCCACCTGGTGGCAGTTTCAGTATCTATAAGACAGCTCACAGGATACGGCTCAGAATATTATCTATAGCCCTTGAGGAGGGACTAAAAGTCCTTGACTTCCCTTACTGACTAAACTCTTATTATTTTGTCCTGTCTGACTGCTTTTCTTTGCTTTTGCATTTTCTCACTTCTCTGATTAACCTTATTGTTTGGCTGAAGTTTTTCCACCACAAAAGGCAGGTGGGGGACATCGGGTGGGGGGGGCGGGGAAGGACCATACTGTCCTGCTCGATTTCAGCCAACCTTTCTAGAGTAGACAGAGAATTTAAACTTGGTCCCAGAGCATCCAGAAGCAGATCCATTACAAAGTGCTTGCTAATTGCGCTCTCGAAATGTGAAAACAGCACCTGGGATAATAACTGCAACAGTAGTCACGTTTGATGTCTTATCTTGGACTGAGAATAAGGAAACTAACGATATTAGTTTGTGAGGGCTGTCATAACAAGGTACCACAGACAGGAGGCTTAAATGACAGAAATTTATTGCTCAGTTCTGGAGACTGGAAAGTCCAAGATCAGGGTGCCAGCGTGGTGAGGTTCTGGAGAGGCTCTCCTCCTGGTTCATACATGGTCATCTTCTCTGTGTCCTCACACGGTGGAGAGACAGCAAGCTCGAGCTCTCCGCTGTCTCTTCTGATAAGGGCACTAATCCCATCAGTAGGGCCCCACCAGCCCAGGGCGAACAGTGAGCTGAGTAGGTGCCCAAGCTGGAGATGCGGGGCCCTTGAGCAGGAGGCAGGCCGCTGGCACAACCGGTGCCAAGCTGCTGCGGCAAGAAATCGGTCACTCTGGGCTCTGCCTGGGATGGCCACGTGCTGTGCCTCATTGATTTAAACACAGCCTTGCTGATAACCATGGCTCTTCCCATCCAGACTAAGTGATCAACCTCATAGGGCTGTTGTGAACACGAAATAAAATAACGCATAGGAGCACTTAGACCCGGATCTGGAAGAGCCCACCCATTGGGAGTGGTGAGAGGTGCTGATGCTGACCATTTAGTGATGGTGATGGTAGACCGGGAGCCGTCTTCACCTTGGCAGTGAGGGGGGTTCTCTGGCCCGTCCGCCTCCTCTTGTCTGGTTTCCTGTTGTAACAAAAGTGGCTCAGCAGCAGGTGGCCCTGAGATGAGCAGGCACTTAGGAGATGTGTCATCCCCCTGCTGCAGGACTGAGAGTCACGAGGTCAGGATGGAAGAAGAAGGAAGTGTCTAGAGTTAGCTCAAAAAACAAGCAGGAACTAGGAGTGTGAACAGAAAACGAGGTTTGGTAGACAACAGAGTAGAGGGGTCAGATATCACAGGTCATGATGCCTGTGAGAGGGGACAGCAGGCAGCTCTGGGATTATCCTGAGGAGGTCAGAACATGAGGAGGAGGGGTGGGGAGTGCTAGGGATGGAATTAAATAGGCTCGAGGAAAACCAAAGCAACCAAACAACCACAAACACTTTTGGTTTTTCTTTTACTCCCTAAATTTTATTTATTTACTTATTTATTTATTTATTTATCCAGCAGGTTCTTATTAGTTCTCTATTTTATACATATTAGTGTATATATGTCCATCCCAATCTCCCAATCCATCACACCACCACCACCGCCCCTCCCCCCTTGGCGTCCATGCGCACAAACACTTTTAAGGTGTTCGAATGAAACACTTTCACGCCTAGTATTTCATGCATTCCTAAGCATGCCCCTATTAATTTATAACATGGTTCTCTCTGGCTAATGAGTGACGAAAGGCTCAGAGAGGTTAGGGGGCTTCCTTAAAGGCACATAGCACACAGAGGGCAAAGCCAGCCCGGGAAGCCCCGGGTCTAGCTCTGAGCCACTGCATAAGGCTGCCCAGAGAGCACAGGGATGACCCACCCCCGCCAACCCAGGGTGAGACCACGGCCGATTCCACGGGCTGTGTGGCCACGGCAGTGACCTTTGGAGCTGGTGACTTTATGAACTGTAACGTCCCCTGTTCTTTAATGTGCAGCCAGGAGCTGGACTCTGGTCAGCCCAGCAAGGGCAGCGAGCCCAGGTCAGCGGGCAGCCAGCTCGGTTCCGCTTCAGCACGAGCTGCCCAGTGACTGCTCTGCAAAGGCATCGTAACCACGAGCTTCTTTACGGGCTTGGTCCGGGTCCAGATTCCACCTGACTCTGCCATTGCACAGAGACCCGATGCTGGCCCGGGGTTGCTGTCTGTAAGTTTGACCAGACTGCAGGGAGTGAGAGACAAACCACCAGGGACAGAAGAGAGCACGCAGACATCCCCACGGACGCTAATGCAACACGACACAGGCATAGGTCTCGAGGAACCCAAGACAGACACACTTGCACACCCATGTGACACTGGGAGCCCAGGAGAGGGAGGCTGAGCTTCTGGTGGAGAATCTGAGCTGTGTCACCGGAACGGGAGGCTTGTTGGCTGTCGGCAGGCACTGCGCAGTGAGGGCGGCTGTTCTGGTGGGAAGCCTGTCTGGGGCCCCTGGAGCATCCCCGCACCACCAGGGCCGCAGGGAGAGGGAGGCTGGAGCCCGGCCAGCAGCCGCTGGCCAGGCAGCATGTGGGATCTTAGCTCCCCGACTAGGGATCGAACCCATGCCTCTGTAGTGGAAGCGTGGAGTCAACCTCTGGACTGCCAGGGAAGTCCCGAGGATCTTATTCTTTAGAGACTGTGTTTGCCAGCACCCTGTGAGCTGTAAACTTTGCACACATCTCAGTTAACTTAAGCACAGGGAGGTGAGCTCAGGGAGTCAAAGCTCAGGGCAGGCAGCGGTGGGGCTGGCCTCCGAGGGGCTGGGGTGAAGGCGGGACTCCAGACAGGTATCTGCTCTGTCTCTCCTCCTGCAGGGTCTCGGCTTCTCAGGCAAGGCCATGGCTGTCATGCAGCTCTGTACACAGCCCTTCAAGGAGCTGGCCAGGAGGGCGCGTCCATCCCCAGGCATGGCTCAGAGCTCCTGGAGCAGGTGCTGAGCGGCCTGCCCTGGGGTGCGCACACCTTCTGTTCCACTTGCGAGTGGAAACGCCTTCACAGGTGGCTGTTGCACCTTTGTGTCCTCGTGATGGCAGAGGCCTGGCTCTAAAAACCAAACACAAACCTTCTCTACTTTCATATGTTTGGGAAATGAAGGGCTAAACAAGGTGTCTTCATTTGCACAGGCTACCTCACAAAGTCCCACAGAGTCGGTGGCTTAAACAACAGAAATCCGTTGTCCCACAGTTCTGGAGGCTGAAATTCCCAGATCAAGGTATTGGTGGGGTTGGTTTCTTCTGAGGCCTCTCTCCCTGGCTTTTCGACGGCCGCCTTCTCCCTGTGTCTTCACATGGTCCTCCCTCTGTGTGTCGGTGTCCTAACCTCTTCTTATAGGGACACCAGCCAGACTGGATAATTTAATGACCTCCCTTTATCATAATTACCTGTCTAAAGACCATATCTCCAAACTAGTCACTTTCTGAGGTACGGGGGGTGGTTAGGGCCTCAACGTCTGAATTTCAGGGGAACGAATTCAGCCGATGACGCAGAACTAACCGGTCATCTGAGGTGAGTTGTGGATAGGAGGTAAGAGTGATAATAATTTCTAGTGGTCCCTGGGTTTTGTCTTTGTGCCAGACTCTAAGACCTTTTCGTGACGTCACACATTTTGTCCTTGTAACAACCCACGAGTTGAGATGTCCCAATAAACTGCTTACCTCCATTAAAAAAAAAAGCTGAACAAAACCAAGGCCCAGATGTCAGGGCTGGTATTGAATAGGAGCAGGAAAGATGCAGGCAGTGACCTGGAAGAGTCCGGGTCAGCACGTGTGTCCATCCATCTTTAATGCATATCGTGAAGTCACGTTCCTTCTTGTCCAATTTTTTGTTACGATACCCATTAGTCAAATTCATCAACAGATATTGATTGCAGAATTCACTCCGTATTGGGCCCAGGGCAAGGTAGTTGGGAAATTTGTAGGCGTAAGCCTTGTTACTGTGGGGAAAACCTTTCCGTGTTTGCTCATATGTGGATAAAGAAGCTCTGGAACGCGACAAGAGAGACGCACGGTAGTGTTAGCAGTGGGGGAACTGGGCGGGTGGGGACAGAGGAGTGAAGGCGGATTGTCACTTTATACCTTTTTGTATATTTTGATATTTTTTGAACCATGTATCTGTATGGCCTATTTACAAAAATGAAGTTTAAAAAAAAAAGACAGAGTGAAACATGAGCCCGGGGAATTCCCTGGTAGTCCAGTGCTTTCACTGCTGGGGGCCTGGGTTCAATTCCTGGTCAGGGAACTAAGATCCCACAAGCCAGGCATGGTGTGACCAAAAAAAAAAAAAAAAAAAAAATCAGGCTTTAATTTTGACAACACAGGCTTTAACTTTAACAACACAGTAAGTCTAAAATTATCCCACTGTCTTCTCTGAACAGCTTCTGAGAATAGGTAGGACTAGACCTTGTTATCCTTGTTTTGCAAGTAAAACAATGAGGCCAGGAGAGGGTGTGGATATGACCACTCAGCCAGAGGGTCACTAAGCCTAAACCAGGGCCTAGTTCTCTGATTCCTAATTTGGGACCCTCTTCACTACACACATGGTTGGTCCTTAGAAAATGAGGACAGTGGACATTACTATTATCAATCATTCAACAAATATGTTTTGAGTCTCTGGTGAATTAAATGCACATGGTCCCTGACTTTTGGGGGCTTACATTCTAGTGGAAAACAAGTAGATACTCGAATGTGCATATAATTACACATCATAGTAAGTTTTATAAAAGAAAGTAAAGAAATGCCATAAGAAAACAACAGAGTATACCTATGTCCAATGCTATTGTGTTAAATATTCATAAATTACTAATAAGTACAAAATAAAACTGACTTTTTCTGCCTGGAAAAAAAATTCTCCCAGTAAACATGTTTGGGCGTATTAAGTGTCACTGTCTATTGACACACTAAAAGCCCCTTCCTTAAAACCAGATTGTCGGGCTTCCCTGGTGGCGCAGTGGTTGAGAATCCGCCTGCCGATGCAGGGGACGCGGGTTCGTGCCCCGGTCCGGGAGGATCCCACATGCTGCGGAGCGGCTGGGCCCGTGACCCGTGGCCGCTGAGCCTGAGTGTCCAGAGCCTGTGCTTCGCAACGGGAGAGGCCACAACAGTGAGAGGCCCGCGTACCGGGAAAAAAAAAAACAAAAAAACCAGATTGTCACTGACCAGGATGTCACCCCATTGACCCCTGGACACAGATCCCAGCCCCTCTGAGGTCGATAGGGGGACCCCATGAGCCACTTGAAACAACCAGGAGCTTGTCAGGTAAACAGCCAAAGGGAAAAAACAATCAGGACATACCACAGGGCAGGAAAAAACCTTTCTTCTACCTTTCATAGATCCGCAGATGATGCTGTGTAATACAGATTAACAAGACAAAGCAAAACAAGTTTACTAGACTTACGGTTACCAGGGGGGAAAGGGGTTGCAGGGGAGGGATAAATTGCGAGATTGGGATTGACATATACACACTACTGTATATAAAATAGATGAATAACAAGGACCTGCTGTATAGCACAGGGAACACTACTCGATACTCTGTAATGACCTATATGGGAAAAGAATCTAAAAAAGAGTGGATATCTGTATAACTGATTCACTTTTCTGTACAGCCGAAACTAACACAACATTGTAAATCAACTATAGTCCAATAAAAATTAATTAAAAATAGTAAATGTGCATAGAGTTAAAAAATCATGTTTATTAACGTGTTTGTCTCATGTATGTATATGGGAAAGAACAACGCAAAAAGAGGTGGCTTAGAACTCTGGTTTATATAACACCTTCAACAAAAAACAATAAATTTATAGAGAAATGAAGAGAAAGAGAGAGAGAGAGAGAGAGAGAGAGAGAGAGAGAGAGAGAGAGAGATAATAACCAGGGCTGACACTTGAGTCTGGGTGGCCAGGGAACAGAATGTCTTTGGTGGGTGCTCTGCTGGCCCATCACCTACCCCACTTGTAGTATTGTGCTCAGCTGGGCACTGGGTAATTTGGGAGGAAAAATGAAGTAGGAAACATGCTCCTAGACCTCAAGAACCTTACCACCTGGCTGCAGAGGTGAAAGGAATCTGTGAAACAATCAGAGAGGTTTAGAGAGTGGGGGGACTGGGGAAGGAAGAATGAGGGAATTAGCAAATCACACTGGGTGTGATTTGTTCAGTGCATGGAGACGTGGGGAAGGCCTGAGGGGTGGGGAATTGAGGTGTGTGGATCTGGTTATGCAGAGAGGCAGGGCGAGGTCCTGGGGTCAGGAGCGACTTTGAATCCCAGATCCTCCATGCTCCGGCTGGGTGACCTCGGAAAGTTAGTTTTTCTCTCTGACCCTCAGTTTCCTAACCTGGAAATGAAATCTTAGGGTTTTTACCCCTTATGTGGTTGTACTGTAAATGAAGTAAGATATATGCAGGACTTTGGAGAGTGAAACGCCCGTGACTCATAGTTATCTAGGACCTGGAGGTGGACCCTCTCCACGGGCAGCACTTGGTGAATTTCCACTGTCTGCTGCAGCCACCAGCTCAGCCTCCTGGTGAAGAATCAGCTTGGGAGCTATAGGCATCAGTCCAGATCTGTGTCCCCTGATTAACGGTCTTTAGTAAATGATAGGTGGGGTTTGTGGAAACCATGATCTGGGTTTGTAAAGGGAAATCAGTCTCTCTCTCTTTCTCCCCCTCCCTCCCCCTCCCTTTCTTCCCCCTCCCCCTCCCCCTCCTTCCTCTTCCTCCTCCCCCCTCCCCCCTTCTCTCCCTCTCTCCCCCCCTTCCCCCATCCTCCTTTCCTCCTGGGCAGTAGCTCAGGGCTACATCTCCTTCAGTACAGCCATCTTTGAGAGAACTCTGAGCAAGATCTCTCTCACACAGATTAATCAAATATATCATTTACTTCAACTTATAACGCGTGAAAACCAAGAGTGCAACTACAGTTCTTTCTTCCAGGGAAGCTCCTCAAATGACTTGGGCATTTATATAAGCAGCAGTCATCTGGCAGCAGGTCACGGGGGAGTGCAGGGGAGGCTGGGATTACTAGCCCAGTGAGAGGATTCAGCCATCGCTTTGATAACCTTGGAAAATGTGGATCCACTTATCCTTAAAAGCCTGGAACAGCCTTTAAATGCACTGTTTCCTCTTTCTGAATTTTTGAGTTGAAAGAGATCTAAATACCCTTCGTTTTACACATGAATAAGGCTCCTGGGCCTTACAGAGTCACATGGCCAGTTAGTGGCGGATCTAGAAAAAACACAGAACTAAGTATCCTGATGTAGACAAGATCTCTTTCAGCTCTCCTGCTCTGCCTTTCTTGTGTGAGCTCATTATGAATTAGCAAGCTCTTGTGGGCTGAGATCCATCAGGAGGTGGACAGAGCCCCTCGGCCTGGGGAGGACAGAGCGACACGCCCCTGCTCCCTCCCCGCCTGCCTCTCCTCTGGGACACTCAGCAGGTGGCAGGAGAGGAGCCCCTCCAGCAAGCCCACAGGCAGCAAAACCAGAGAGGCTGTTCTTGCAATGACCTAGGGAGTGGGGATGAGTTCCTGAGCCAGGAGGAGGAGATGTCAGAAGACCCAAAAGGTGAGAGGAAACCCCCGGGAGAGGGTGTTATAGAAATAGCCGGAGGAGGAAATGTGCAGGACGGACTGGAAAACAGGATTGCCGGTGATGCAGACCAGAAGCCAGACAGGATGAGGAGGCAGCCGGTGAGATTCGGCCACCAGGAAGGAAAGGGCTGACAGACGAATGGGACCAGTTCTAGGGAAGTTGTGGGCAGAAGCTAGGCTGCAAGTGTGACGGAGAAAAAGGGAAGGGAGATGAGGGGAGAGGAAGCAAGCCTTGGTTTCCTTACCTGACCAGTAATAACATGTGTTATGAGACCGTGGATTCACCAGCTTTCAGAGGAGATGATGAAAACTTTCTGGAGATGGATGATGGTGATGGTTGTGTAACAATGTGAATGTACTGAACGCCACTAAACCAAAAATGGTTAAAATGGTAAAGCTTATGTTATGTATATTTTACTACAATTTTTTAAAAGGTTAAAAAAAACAGTTTACAGAAAACTACAGCATTCTGTGCAAATTTTGTTAATGTAAAATATCTCAGTAGTAAGTTGGACTATGGATTACATATGGAAATGATAATATTTAGGCTATATTGGGTTAAATAAACTATATTATTAAAATTATTGCCACATTTCTTTTTTACTTTTTAAAAATGAAGCTGCTCAAAAAAACTTTAAATTACATATGGGGTGAAACTTTGAGGCTTGAGTTACATTTCTACTGGACTGCCTACTCTGGACTCTCAGAGAACGTGGAAACTTATGTGAATTCACTGTGTGTGTGTGTGTGTGTGTGTGTGTGTGTGTGTGTGTGTGTGTTATAAGCCTCATGATTGGCACTGCTCTAAGGGGCCAATCAAACTGTAGCCATAGGTGTCCTGAGCAGGATAACTGAGTATAGGACATCAGTCACAGAAAGGACTTCATTTAGAAAAAGAGTTAAATTAATACTACTCAGCCATAAAAAGATAATGAAATTTTGCCATTTGCATCGACATGGATGAACTTGAAGGGTATTATGGTAACTGAAATAAATCAGAGAAAGACAAATACTGTATGACATCACTTACATGTGGAATCTAAAAAATACAGCATACTAGTGAATGTAACAAAAAAGCAGCAGACTCACAGATATAGAGAGCAAACTGGTGGTGATCAGTGGGGAGTGGGGAGGGGTAATATAGATGTAGGGGAGTAGGAGGTACAAACTGTTAGGTACAAAATAGGCTGCAAGGATATATCATACAACACGGGGAATAGAGCCAATATTTTATAATAACTATAAATGGAGTATAACCTTTTCAAATTCTGAATCACTATATGGTACACCTGTAACTTATACGATATTGTACGTCAACTATACTTCAATTAAAAAAAAAAAGAGTCAAATTCACTTGATCTAACGTTTGGCTCTGCCCTGCTGGGCTTTCCCCTTGTACAGTCCAAAGCTCCACGTCTTGCGGGGGCGGCTCTGATGCTCTGGCTTCTGTCACAATCTCTGGCCCCAGATCCATTCACTCAAATGCAATCTAAGGAGTCAAGTGTCTGTCTGCTGAGGCTGGAGGGGCTTCAGATTTTCCAAGATGTTTCCCATAAGTAATAGTCACCAAGTGAGGTGGGAAAACATCCATTTGGCAGATGGAAACACTGAGGCCCAGAAGGCAAAAGCCTTTGTGTTAAAGAATACTGTACACTCTGTCTGAAAGACTCTTACTTCAATCTACATCTAATTAAAAAAAAATGTTCTGACTCCAGGAATGATGTCTTTCAGGAATTATGATTCACCCTTGGAAATTTCTGAGGAAATTAGTTGGTAGAGACCAAAAGGCAAATGTGAGAAGAATATAATTTAAGAGACCACTGATGGGGCTAAAATGCTTATTTACCTCAGGCATCTTTCAAAGAGAAAAGTCAAAGAAACCAAGCAGTCAGCTGAACATTAAAAAAAGGAAAAAAAGAAACAAGTCAAAGAAAAACTACCATGCTAGAGTAAGTAGATACATCAAAAAGTCAGAAAGATAATTAAAGATGAGAATCTAATTACAGAGCATATGGGTTTAGACTAAAAATCAAAAGCTCTGCAAACACATTTGGAAAGAGAGGAAGGAAAAAAGTGTCCAATTTAGAGAAGGAAGTCCCACCAGTCCTTCTCCCTGAACCTCAATTTCCTCATCTATAATGCTCTCCAAGGCCCCTTTCAAACCCACATTTAGGATTTGATAAGATGAATAGCTAGGGACTTCCCTGGTGGCCCAATGGTTAAGAATCCGCCTGCCAGTGCAGGGGACACGGGTTCAATTCCTGGTCCGGGAAGATCCAACATGCCACAGAGCAACTAAGCCCGTGTGCCACAACTACTGAGCCTGCAAGCCACAACTACTGAAGCCTGTGCACCTAGAGCCTGTGCTCCACAACAAAAGAAGCCACCGCAATGAGAAGCCCGCACACTACAACGAAGGGTAGCCCCCACTCTTAGCACAACTAGAGAAAGCCCGCACACAGCAATGAAGACCCAATGCAGCCAAAATAAATAAATAAATAGAGTAATTTTTAAAAGATAAATAGCTAAATTAAAATGTTTTATTTTTAACTTAAAAATTACATAGGTAATTTTTTGTAGAAAAAGTAAAAATTACGTCTGAGCAAGAAAAGAAAGTCAAAATCATCAATCTTACCACCTAGAGAAAGGTACTGTGACTATTTTAATGTATACTCTCCCAGATTCATATATGTATAGATAATTTTGTATGAATTTTGTTATTACTCTTTTTTCAGTCACCAAAATATTTTGAGGATATTTTCTTGTCATAGTTTTATTTCCATGCCATTGTCTGTGATGGCTGCCATGTATTATAGTTTAAACAAAGGCATCAGAGTATAATGTTAGTTGCAGGTGTGTTTTAGTGCAAATGTGGGTTTGTCCAGATTGGAAAAGATGAAGAAAGTTGAGGGAAAAAAATGTATGTTGCCTTCTAATTTACAAAGGACTTTTTACATGAAAGCTTTATAATCTACAAAGGGTTTTTACATCTTCTCTATGACTGCCCAGCTAGTACAGTGTCTATTATATAGGAACCATCAATAAATATGATCAAATAACTGAAAAAATAAATATGCATTATTTTATGTATTCCTCATAAAACTGGGATGAGATAGGCACCATCATCATCATTTTACAGATTTTACAGGTTGCCTCTGTTAAGTTGGTAAACTCCATTATGATTTATGTAGCATTCAGCACAAACTCAACTCATCTGAGCTTCATAACTGCTCTGTAACTGAGTAGGATTTTAGTCTCATTAAAGAAAGATGGAGACTGCGGCTCAAGTAGTCGGGGCCAGGTAGTCAGTAAGTGAAAGAGCTTGACCTTGACTCCAAACCCGAGACATTTTCCATTGCTTCCCACCTGTGAAATGTTCTACAGTTTGGAATACTGGAAGTTGCTAGTTACACCAGCCAAGGCTATAACCCTTGGAACTATTTTCCCCCCTAAACATCTTACTGAGGATTTTCTGCTGTGGACCTTCGCCAGAAATGTTCTGTGCTGATAAGGAAACTTCACTTTTTTGAGGGTGAACCCTGACGACGGTGAAACAGTGAAGCGCAGGAGGAAAGTGGAGAAAAGGCAGACTTTGGCGCCATCTCCTGGGAGCTGCTGTTCTTACATGCCATGCGTGAATTGAATAAAATTGACAAAACAAATTTTGTACTTTGTTCTCTGATATGATACGCGGTCGATTTTGAAAATCCCTTGTAAGAAGAAACATGGAAAACATAAATTTAATAAAACGTTAGTTAAATACTAACCTCTCCCCTACTAAAACATTGATCAAACCTGCAATCAGATCGAATTTTAACTCTACTGACTCTTCCCTCCCCGCCTGCCCTAAAATACTAATAGCCGGTAGCATAGCAACGACTAGAGAAGGGAGAATGGGAAAAGCAAAGGCTGTGCAAAGCCACTGACCTGGATGGAGAAACTGAGACCTGATTCTAGGTGCAAAGCCGGCACAGCTCGCTCTCTCCGGGGAAAGAAACGTACTTCCAGCAACTTCTAAAACCAGGTAACCGCAGCAGAACGGAATCAAGGAAAGAGGCGCCAGCTGCATGCAGCAACGAGCAGCCCCCGGCAGCGACTTGGCTGGAGAGCTTCGCGCGCTGCTGTCCCGGGCCCTTCCTTCGCGGCTGCTCTGGGCAAGTTACCTCTGCGGAGCCCGACCGGCCAACGCCTTGGGGAGGACCCGGGGGCTCACACGGTGTGGAGTGGAGACGGGGCCACCTGCACAAAGCCTGGGTGACCTGCTGTTACTGCCCCCTCAACCGCAGGCAGCCTGAGCCGTGGAGCTGAACGGAGGGAGGGAGGAAACCATCCGAGGACCCGCTGAGAACACCTGAGCTGCGTGGGATCGATTCACAGTCACGTGAGCACCTACCAGCTGCCGCTGCTGCCGGAACCCGAAGCCGGGCTGGGTCCCGTGCTGTCCGTTTGTCCAGGGGTACAAAGGACCGCGATAGAAAGCAGGCAGCGGTCATTATCGTAAGATAGCACGTGCCAGGAGACCTCAGAGAAGAGGTTCCCTTTTGCGGGGCCAGCGGGGGGTGGAAGGGGTGGGAGGGCGCCGGGGAGTGCTCAGGTGGCCAAACGGGGCCTGGAAATGGGAGTGTAGGTGTGAGGGGTGGTGTGAGATCACAAGCAGTCATGCCCACGTTAACAAAGGCGGCCCTCCAATCCCTGTCCACCCCTCAGGTTTCCCAGGGGATCCACATGAAATCTCCAGGAGCAAGTCACACAGGTACTGATGAGGTTGAAATTCATGAAGATTTTCTCCAAAACTGACAAGGGCAAAGGACCGGCTCTCTCCACTTTTCCACACTGTGGACTTGGTTTTGGCTTTGTTGGGACCAGGCTGTGCGAAGCCGGCGGGGGGAGCTGTACAGTGTCATTGGCTTGGGCCAATGGGGCAGCTTTGCCTTGATTCTGGAACCAAGGGGCCTGGTGGTGAATTACAGGCCTGGCAGCTATTTCTATGTTTCCTGGGGTCTCCAGTCCTTCCTGGAGATGGGATGGTGGTCACTGAATTCAGTCCATGGTGGAGTTTGTACATCTGGGCTGCAGGAACTCTCCAACTAGGGGACCCCCTGCCAGTGACCTCTGCTGTCACCATCACGCCCCTCCTCCCCCCTCCTCCCCCCTCCTCCCTCCTCCTCCCTCTGAGATGACTTAACAACCTTGGCGGGAGTTTCCCACAAACAACTGTGAGTAATTCCTTTTGAGTGTTTAGAACATGAGAAGCAAGGATAAATGATTTCAGGTGTTCAAAAGTGAACTGCAGGTTCCATTTTGATGTTAAAGGCTTCACTGAGGTCAATAATAGGTTCTATCATTAGGAGGAAAGCAAAATCCTACCTTCTTCGGCCTGTAAAACTTCTACCCATTGGCAGCACGATAACAATGATTTTATCTGGGCCTCAAGCCAGGGGCCCTTAAACAGAGCATGTGGGGACCCATTGCTGCCAGTCCAGTGCTGGTGCCCAAAGTATGCTTTGGGGTTTTCTTGGAATCCTCTGTGGATGTTAGTTGGAGAACAGGAGGTCGGTCTCTCAACAGAGATTTTATTCTCTCCTCACTTCTGTTTTCAATCCATAAATTGGATCAGAAATAGAACTCAGGTTCGTTCATTCATTTGACATTTATTTAATACTTGCCCTGAGCACGCCTTATCTTAGGCATTGGATATGCATGTGTGATTAGAATCTGGTCCCAGCCCTATGGGATAAGCTATATCCTAAAAGTGTATTTAACACGAACCCAGAGCTCCTCAATGCCCAGGTCCCCTCTCTCGCTCATTTTCCATCACTTGCGCTTAGCACAGTGTCTGAGATTTAAGTGAAGGAGCTCAGGTGGGGTTTATTGAATGACTAATTGGCTAGTGATTAAGAATCTACTTGCAACAGTGGCAATGAATCCGCTTGAGAAGAAGAATGGCAACTCTAGGGTAAGTAACACACAGATAAAGGAATGATCACTACTGCTTATTAAGAAATAAAATAAAATAACATGGGCACAGGGGAAAGAACGTTTAGTGCTGTCTAGGAGAACTGGGATGTTGAAAGGGGAAAACTCACTGTGTTTCTCTTCTACTTACCACTCTCCTTTCAATACTTCTGGCTACCAAATATGAGGGGGATTTTCTCACACCAAACAATTCTCCAACACCTGCAGGGTGTCCTACAATTCAACTCAATTCTGACACTATCTCCGGGAGATGGCATCAGATCCCACAGTTTAAGGGCTCAGTCCCATAAGACCACGCCCCTGCCTTCACTCCAGACACCAACCTCAAGTCCAGGTTGTTACCTGTGCTGCTGACCGACTATAAATTGAGGGTTTCCACGACCCCCTCTTTGGGTTCAGTAATTGGCTAGAATGGCTCACAGAACCCAGGAAAACAGTTTGCCTACTGGATTACTGGGGTTTGTTTTGTTTTGTTTTTTGCTTTTTTGTTTTCTGTGTTTTCTGTTTTGTTTTGTTTTTAGATTACTGGTTTATAATTTAAAAATACAACTCAAGGGCTTCCCTGGTGGCACAGTGGTTGAGAGTCCGCCTGCCGATGCAGGGGACACGGGTTCGTGCCCCCATCTGGGAAGATCTCACGTGCCGCGGAGCGGCTGGGCCCGTGAGCCATCGCCGCTGAGCCTGTGTATCCGGAGCCTGCGCTCCGCAACGGGAGAGGCCACAACAGTGAGAGGCCCGCGTACCGCAAAAAAAAAAAAAAAAATACAACTCAAGAACAGCCAGAAGGAAGAGATGCACAGGGCTAGGTATGGGGGAAGGGACACAGAGCTTCTGTGCCCTCTCTGGGACCCTTCCCAGCACCTCTGTGAGTCCACCAACCCAGAAACTCTCTGAACACCATCCTTTAGGAATTTTTATGGAGACTTCATTACATAGGCCTGATTGATAAATCATTGGTCAGTCAGTGGTTGAGTCAACCTCCAGGCCCTCTCCTCTCCCTGGAGGTTTGGGGGCTGAAAGTTCCAACTCTCTAATCACTGACTGGTACCCTGGCAACCAGCCCTTATCCTGAGGGACTTTCCAAAAGTCACCTCATTAACATAAACGCAGTTGTGGTTGAAAGGGGCTTTTGATGAATACAAAAGACACTTCTTTTAATTCTCTTATCACTTAAAACATTCCAAGGTTTTAGGGGCTTTGTGCCAGGAACTGGATCTGGACAAAGACCAGACAGATATTTCTTACTATACATCACAGAATCACAGATGTCGTCATAGGGAAGTTGCCAGCTGAGCTGAGTTTTAAGGGACACGTAGAATTCACAGAAAGTAGAAAGAGGTCCCGGAGAGAAAATAACTTAGGCAAAGTCCCTAAAAAGTGAAAGATCATGACCCATCATAGAGCAGATGGAAGTACAGGATATGCGTGGGCAAGCAGAGAGACGACGCTGAGAATCTCGGCAAAGGAATGTGTTTTCTTTGGGCCATGCTTTAGAGGTCAGGCTTTCTCTTATAGGTGCTGGCAAACCCTTGAAAGGTTTTAGATCTCACTGTGCTAGCAACACGGAGGTACAGGCTCAGAGGTGGAGCATTCATAGGGGTCGACATTGGTCCATGTGAGAAATGATGCAAGCACAGAAAAGGGCAGCGCAGGAGATGAAGAGAAGGATGCAGAGGTGAAAAGTATTTAGGACGTGTGATCAAGGTGCAGGGTGGTGATGAAGAGCTCAAGCTTTGGAATTAAACAGATTCTAGTTTCAGCCCAGCTGTCTATTAGCCCTGTGACCTTGAGCAGGCAATCTGTGCCTCAATCTCCTCATCTATAAAGCACTGCTAATGAGAGTACCTACCTCGTATAATTGGTGTATCAGATGAAAATGTTAGTATAATGTCTGGCACACAGAATGTGCCCGTTAAATATTAGCTATAATGATTACTACTGATTTGACATGGGGTGGAGGGAGATGAAAATTGAGAAGTTGAAGGAGACAGACTTCTAGACAGAGCAAGTAGGGCAAAAGTGGTGTCCTGGACCCAGGTGAGGAATCCAGGTAGAAGAGCACACTCGGGGGAGAGAATTTTGAGCTCAAGTTTTGGAAATGTTGAATTGAAGATGTCCATGGGACAGCAATGGAAATGTCCATCGGGCATTCAGTAGAGAGATTTGAGCTGGAGTTGGAAATCTGGGGGAGGCACAGCATAAAAGAGGACGTTTAAGCCAGTACAGCACATGAAATCGTTTAGGAAAAGGCCTTCAAGTAGGAAGAGGAGAGGACTCAGAGGACACCAGCATGCAGAGGGGGCAGAAGAAGGGCCCCCAACAAGGATGCCGGGATAGCTGCAGATGGAAGAGAGAGGTCTCCCAGAAGCAGCACTGCCAGGGGAGAAGAGATCACCCAGAACCCACCCACTGGGCTCCTGCTTTCTGCTGGGCAGCTCACAAAGACAGGTAAGGCAGACACTTACAAGAAGAAACTTACAAAAAGGCTCCAGGAGCCCCCCAGACCTCACTTTAATGGGCTGTAATTCTGTTTCAGTTGGCTCTTTTCTTTCTTCTCCCTTCCTTATGAATACAAATCTTCACTTGCCATTTCTCTGCCCATCTCTGTCTTTGCTTATAGGATGGAGGTTGTGCAAGGCCCCACGTAGAGGACAGGTCTGCTGAACGCATTACATGGGCAGGGCAGGCAGACCAGATGTCCCGTGTTGCCTTCCAGCCCGATAGTCAGTACTTTGAGAAGCGAGTTAAATACTCTAGCCAGGAAGGAAGGAAGTATTGGAGGTCCGTGAGAATGTAATGCAGCTGCTTTACCATCTTGGGCATTGCAAAAGACATACGCATTTCAAATTAACTTTAAAGCTTGTCTCGTTTTGTGACAATGCCATACATGTCTAGGGCAGGCAATAAGCTCTGTTTATGTATACTTAATCAGTATAACCACATGTTTGCAGTTTGACTGAGTGGGAACTAATGGATGGGAACTTTTTTTTTTTTCTTTTTCTTTTTTTTTGCGGTACGCGGGCCTCTCACTGTTTTGGCCTCACCCGTTGCGGGGCACAGCCTCTGGACGCGCAGGCTCAGCGGCCATGGCTCACGGGCCCAGCCGCTCCGCGGCACGTGGGATCTTCCCGGACCGGGGCACGAACCCGCGTCCCCTGCATCGGCAGGCGGACTCTCAACCACTGCGCCACCAGGGGAGCCCTGGATGGCAACTCTTAATAGTTGCTCCCACTGTCAGCAGGTTAGTGTGGAGCTCTACCTCTCCTGACCCATTGACTGTCAAAGTCTCCCCTCACCGTGATGAAATGGCATCCCAGTGCAGATCTGCCAGAGATGCTCCTCAGAGCTCCCTCCATGGGTTAGAGAACTGTGTCCCAGAATCAAAGGCTGGGGTGCTTGCCCTAGGGTGGCTCATGTCCCCGACTCTGCTGAGGGTGCACAGACTCTGAGTATCAACTGAACAGTTATTTGGGGTACTGTGCAAGGAAATCTTGGGATGCGAATCAGATCCAGTTTAGTTGACTTCTAGGTCCGTAGTGACAAGGGATGAGGATGATGGGGAAAGAATAGCAAGCCCATCCCTAATTCTTAAAATGGACCCGGACAGGGCTTCCCTGGTGGTGAAGTGGTTGGGAGTCTGCCTGCCAATGCAGGGGTCACGCGTTCGTGCCCCGGTGCGGGAAGATCCCACGTGCCGCGGAGCGGCTGGGCCCGTGAAAAAAAAAAAAAAAAAAAAAAAAAAAAAAAGGACCCAGACATTATTTTAAGCACTTTACATGTATTGATAATAGCTCTATCCTTGTGAAACAGGAGGGAAGGGCAGAGCAATCCACTTCTTACCTATCACTTTGTCTCTCACTGTATTCTTTCTGCCACGAGACATAAAGAACCCGAGCTTCATTAAGTCCCGAGACCAGGTGTGTGATCTCAATTAAAAGACAGTGGGTTCAAGTTTCAATCTGGGTTTTGGCTGGATTCAAGTCCCAGCCCGTGGGTTCAAGTCCCAGCCTAAGTTGTGCGGTTTCACTTGCAACAATCATGAGGTAGGTGCTATTTTTAGCCAATTTAACAAATGAGGAAACAGAGAAGTTAAGTAACTTGCCCAAGGTGGCACAGCAAGCAAGTGGTAGAGCCAGGATTTGAACCTAGGCAGCCTGCCTCAGAGTCCGTGCTCTCAGACACTATCATTGCTATATCTCTGCATCATCTCATGTATCACAGCATCACAAAACTTTTTTTCAAAATGGAGCTCTCTTTTTTAAAAAATTTTTGGCCATACCCCATGGCATGTGGGATCCTAGTTCCCTGACCAGGGATCGAACCCGCACCACCTGCATTGGAAGCACTGAGTCTTAACTACTGGACTGCAAGGGAAGTCTCCAGAACTCTCTTTTATCCTGTCCCTATTCCCATTTTCACTTCTTTCTGATAATTAGGTCCCTCTAGCCCCTCCCCTTGCTAATTCACACGTATTTTCCCTTCTGGTCAGCCTCTTGGCCTTTGGTTCCCTAGCTTCCTGGTTCCTTCTTTATAAAGATCCCCCTTCCGGCAAGTAACTTCTCACTCACTTCACCTGGACTGTGCCTTCCAACTCTGTCAGTGTGAGGGGGTTGTGTTCAAGACCATCCTCCAGAGGAAAGGCAGAGAAGCCATACTTCCTGGGTCTGCAGGGAGTCGGGGGGGGCATCAAGGACAGGTTAGGAAGCCATTGAAATTGACGGAGAATGACTAAAATGAAAAAGACCAATAATATCAAGGACTGGCGAGGATGTGGAACAACTGGAACTCTCATCGGTTGCTGGTGGGAATGCACCATGATACACCTGCTTTGAAAAACAGTTTCGAAGTTTCTTCTTAAGTTCAATATACACCTACAAGCAGCCCAGGAATCCTACTCCTGGGTGTTTTCCCAAGAGAAAGTAATGCATATGTTCACGTAAAACTGGGAAGAAACATGCATTGTAGCTTTATTTGTAATAGCTAAAAACTGGAAACAACCCAATTATCCATCAACTGGTGAATGAACAAATTTTTGTATATCCATGCAATAGAATGATACTCAGCAGTTAAAAAAGAAGAAACTACGGATATTTGTAACAGCGTGAATGAATCTAAAAAGCAGTAGAGGGCATCCCTGGTGACACAGTGGTTGAGAATCCGCCTGCCAGTGCAGGGGACACGGGTTCGAGCCCTGGTCCGGGATGATCCCACATTTCACACAGCAACTAAGACCATGTGCCACAACTACTGAGCCTGAACCCTAGAGCCCTCTCTCCGAGAGCCCGTGCTCCACAACAAGAGAAGCCACCGCATTGAGAAGCCCGCGCACCGCAACGAAGAGTGCCCCCCCACCACCGCTTGCTGCAACTAGAGAAAACCCGAGTGCAGCAACAAAGACCCAATGCAGCCAAAAATAAATAAATAAAAATAAATTAAAAAAAATAAAATAAAAAGCAGTAGGCTAAGTGAAAGATGCCAAACACAAAAGATCACATACTATATAGTTCCATTTTTATGAAATTCTAGAAACAAAATTATAGCAACAGAAAGCAGATTGGTGGTTTCCAGGGCTGGATGGAGGAAAGGGATTGACTGTAATGGAACACGACGGGGCTCTGGGGAGGGATGAAGATGTTTCATATCATGATTGTGATGGTGGTTACAATAGGATCCATTTGTTAAAACTTGCCAATTGCGGGGAGTTCCCTGGCGGCCCAGAGTTTAAGACTCGGCTGTGCTTCCAATGCCGGTGGGGACACAGGTTAAATCGCTGGTGGGGAGCTAAGAAACTGCATGCCTCACAGCCAAAAAAACAACAACAACAAACTTGCCAACTGTGTACTTAAAGTTGGTGAATTGTATTATATGTAAGTAGTATCTAAGAGAAGAATGAATGAGGAAAGCTTCCAAAAAGACAGAAAAGAGAAGGGAACAAGGTCTTACCAGGTAAGGGAACTGGCCAAAGTATATAACTGCTCTCTGCCTCTATTTTCATACTTAGAAAGTGAGGATAATAATACCCAATCGTCAATGAATGTCAAGTTTCTGCCTCTTGTCCTTCCTTTTTTCCTTTTTGCATACCACCAGACGGGACCAACTGTAAATCAAGATAATCATTTGATGGGTGGGGAGGGCCATTGTGGCTACATACCTACATACCTTATCTCCAAGGTCTTCAGATGGAGATAGTTGTCCCTCCAAAGGGGAGATTTCCCTCTGTAGATAGAATGACACAAAGACTCTCCTATATTGTTGGTGGAGCACAAATAGATACAGTATATCCAGAGTGGAATTTCACAATATGTAAAAAATTATAAATGCACATGCTCTTTTCCTTAGCAACCCACTTCTATAAACCTATGATACAGAGGTGCTAGCAAAAAAAAAATTGCGGGACTTCTCTGGTGGCGCAGTGGTTAAGAATCTGCCTGCCAATGCAGGGCACACGGGTTCGAGCCCTGGTCCGGGAAGATCCCACATGCCACGGAGCAACTAACCCTGTGCGCCACAACTACGGAGCCTGTGCTCTGGAGCCCGTGAGCCACAACTACTGAGGCCTGCGTGCCTAGAGCCCATGCTCTGCAACAAGAAAAGCCACCACAATGAGAAACCCGCACACCTCAAGGAAGAGTAGCCCCTGCTCGCCACAACTAGAGAAAGCCCGCGTGCAGCAACGAAGACCCAACGTAGCAAAAAATAAATATAAATTTATTTTTAAAAAATTGCAAAAAATATCTGTGTGGAAGGATGCACACTGCACCTTTGTTTGTAAGAGCAAAGATCGAAAATAACCTCAGTGCCCATCGCTAAGGCTTGGCTCAGTGAATTACAGGACTTCCATTCCCTGGAATACAGTGAGCTGACAGAGAGCATAAACTAGATATGTTTATACTGACATAGGGGGACCTACCCAATATATTGCCAAATGGAAAATCTGTGTATAAAGCAGTATGTCTGGAATGATACCATTAGGGAAAAAAATGTGTGGGACAGAGATTGCTAGCTGTTTGTCAGTATCCCTTCTTTATTTCATTTAGTAATAGAATTCTGGTCTCCCCCCACTCCTGTCTATTTTAAGTGGGCAGCTAAAGACTGCATTAGCTTGGGTGGGTATAAAGATGCCCGGGGGCAGTGTAGCCAATCCTATATTTAAGTGGGCGGCCAAAGCCTCCCTTTTAGCCAGGTTTAGCAGAGAGCCTAAATTCTGGCCAGTGGGATGTGAGCAGAAGTGATGTGTGCAACCAAATGGTCACATCCTTCTAGAGGAAGTTAGTGGTTCACTTCCTCTGTCCCCTTCCTGCAGCTGGACCCCAGAGATAAGGCTTTGATGCAGTCAAGGACCCCTGCTAGAGGATGAAACTTCATGGAACAGAGGCAACTACCTGCCCTGTCCCACTCCTCCAAACACTTCTAGAAAGAGAAAGAAACATCTGTCTTGTTTGAGCTACTGTAGTTTGGGGCCTCTGTTACAGCAGCTAATCCTATATTCTAAGTAATACTGTACGTGTTTATAGTATCACCACTACTAATAATGATAATTAACACACACCTAGTACTTATTAGGTGCTAAGCTCTGCACCAGCCACTTTACATGTGATAACTTGTTTAACCTTCACAGTAGCCCTATGAGGTGAGTACCATAATTGTCCCCATTCTACAGATGAGAAAACTGAAGCACGAAGGAGGTCAAGGAACTTCCCGAGGTCTTCCAAGGAGAGTGACAGAGTTGCACCCAGGTAGTCTGACTCCAGAGACCATGTCCTAATAGAAATCCCAAATGACCTCTGGAGTATGGGATGCAGGGAGGAGAAAGGAGAAACTTTCCTTTTGACACTGTACATGGCTGAATGTTTGAAGTTTTTCTAACAGTCATGCACTGCTTTCATAATTTAGAAAAGGAAATTTTTTTTAGGTCTAGATATTTTAGGGGAAAGTAAACACAATGGAGAGAGGTAACATTTGCTTAAAATAAAACTCACAAAAGAAGACAATTCACTTCTGGGGCTAATGGTCCCCTCAGCCTCAGAGAGAGCAGGGATGCAGGTGGAAAGCCCTGATGTTGTAACAGGACAGTAGTAAAGGCTGGATTGGATGCTAAGACAAGCAGAATGGGACTGAATTGTCCCGTAGATGAGCCAAACAAGTCAGCTGGTGTGATGTTGTCCAAATAACCAGCTCAACACGCTTCTCATTTTTCATCATTTGTTTTGCCATAATCTATCTTCAGTGTAAACCTAGGAAGGAAAAAAACCCTCTCAGTCAAACACTCCTACCCTGAGAGGGTCTCAGGAGTACTGTCTCTCTTTACGTTTGTAAATATTTAGCACTCGAGTTCCTGGAAGAAGAAAAGTACTTGACTTTCCTGAACCTCCCTGGGCTGCAGGACAACCCCGTGGGGTGTGTGTTCTGAACGAAAATGTCACACCATATTTGGGCTGAAATGAGTAGATTGCTGATGGTTTTAGTTTCAGATCTTCTAACTCGAACGAAAGCTATTAGGTACACGCAGTTACCAGACATAAATAAACTGTATAAACTATATGGATAGTAGGTCTGTACACTCACCCAGAATAAATGGACTCAGGGGTTTCTGTCCATTTATTTATCTGCAGGGCGTGGCAGAGGAAATTCTTGTGCATTTCACAGAACCCCATGGGAGCCCCAAGCTGACAGGTTTTAGTTAAAAGGGTATTTTGCACCTCAGTTAGACTACTTATAGAAAACAATATTTGAACAAGTTTTAGGTTGAAAAAAAAATCCACCCACAGTACAATGTGTACCAAAGATGATGTATTAGTTACAGCTTCATAATGGCTGTTTTATTCATTTGCGCTTTTAAAATATATATATATAATAATTGGTTGTATTTTCTCCTCAATAGTATCTGTGGAATAAGGTTATCTGGACCAATGAAGACTCCATGCTGAGAGCTATCATTTTATTTTTTATTTTTGTTTTTTAAAATTTTTATTGGAGCATAGTTGATTTACAATGTTGTGTTAGTTTCAGTTTTCAGCAAAGTGAATCAGAGGACGGTCATTTAAAATTATATTTGTTTTAAACCCATCTACACCTATCATTTTCCCCAGGAGCTTCCTGGACACAGGGACCAATGACTCAGTCTCCCATGCAGTGTTTGACGTTTACACCCCCATGGAGGTGATTTTGTTATCCAGCTGGCTCCTGTCTGAAGTGTTCTTATTAAGGAAACTTTGCTTTGAACAACACAGTTTCTGCTCATAATCAGTTCAGTTTGGTGAGTATTTCATGAGCACCTATGATGTGTTTCCTCCTGTGAGAGGACCCAGAGGTGAACAAGGAATTCAGGGTCTGGTAAGGAAAAAAGACTAACAGTGACAGAAGTCTGAAAGTGATACTATTCTTTTTTTTTTTTTTTTTTTTTTGCAGTACGTGGGCCTCTCACTGTTGGGGCTTCTCACTGTTCTGGCCTCTCCCGTTGCGGAGCACAGGCTCCAGACACGCAGGCTCACGGGCCTAGCCGCTCTGCGGCATGTGGGATCTTCCCGGACCAGGGCATGAACCCGTGTCCCCTGCATCGGCAGGCGGACTCTCAACCACTGCGCCACCAGGGAAGCCCACGGGTCTTGTTTTTGTATCCATTCAGCCAGTCTATGTCTTTTGGTTGGAGCATTTAATACATAAATTTACATTTAAGGTAATTATCGATATGCATGTTCCTATTACCATTTTCTTAATTGTTTTGGGTTTGTTTTTCTAGGTCTTTTTCTTCTCTTGTGTTTCCCATTTAGAGAAGTTCCTTTAACATTTGTTGTGGAACTGGTTTGGTGGTGCTGAATTCTCTTAACTTTTGCTTGTCTGTAAAGATTTTAATTTCTCCATGCAATCTGAACTAGATCCTTGCTGGCTAGAGTAATTTGGTTGTAGGTTTTTTTGTTTCATCACTTTAAGTATGTCCTGCCACTCCCTTCTGGCTTGCAGAGTTTCTGCTGAAAGATCAGCTGTTAACCTTATGGGGATTCCCTTGTGTGTTATTTGTTGTTTTTCCCTTGCTGCTTTTAATATTTTTTCTTTGTCTTTAATTTTTGATAGTTTGATTAATATGTGTCTTGGCATGTTTCTCCTTGGACTTATACTGAATAGGACTCTCTGTGCTTCCTGGACTTGATTAATTAATTATTTCCTTACCCATATTAGGGAAGTTTTCAACTATAATCTCTTCAAATGTTTTCTCAGTCCCTTTCTTTTTCTCTTCTTCTTCTGGGACCCCTATAATTCTAATGTTGGTGCGTTTAATATTGTCCCAGAGGTCTCTGAGACTGTCCTCAATTCTTTTCATTCTTTTTTCTTTATTCTGCTCTGCAGTAGTTATTTCCACTATT